>NC_052572.1:80240822-80299020 GCF_016699485.2 Gallus gallus | reverse complement strand
TATCCCGCACCGTCTCAGCTTACCTACAAGGCGCTGCGCAAGACGGGATGAAGACGAACGGACTCAATCAGTGCACAAGTGCAACAAGCCACGTACTCACGCTGAGCTCAAGCGCTCCAATGAAGGGAAGCAGCACGCGCTGCTCTCTCCCCTCATTCTAGCCGCTTATGACATCACTAAGGGCCACCCCGGCTGCTCCACCATGGACGGACAAGGTGGGGAGGCAAGACCACGTCACAAGACCACAGGATTCCAAAAGGGCACCCCAGAGTTCGAGAAATCAGTGCGTGGTTGGAATTCCATCCCAGCCAAATCCTGGAGAAGCTGGCATGGGGTTGGCGGGACCAAAGTGCAGGACCCGGCGCTTGGTCCTGTTGAGCCTCTTGCTGGGCCTATGGCAAATTCCACACTTGGGTCCTTCTTTGCACCCAAGGGCGGCTTAGAGCAGCCATCTCTTGCACCTGGATGGAAATAAAGGAAGAGAAACACAGCACTACTACCAGACTGCTTTGCCAATTTCTTTCCCGAGCACATTTTTGCCTTTTGGCTTCCATGACGACCTCATTTCCTCCTCCTTTTCTTTGGGGGGGAAGCTGCCCCCAGTGCCTGAGCTTCACAAGACAGCATGAAACATGACACTAGAACAAACACTTGCCCTGGGTGCAGGGTGGCTGTGCTTTGCCAGGCATATAAAGGAGGGTAGGGCTAGGAAACGCCACGTGGCAGCCCCAAGCCTTGGGGGTCTTGCCAAGTCTGCATTCAGTCACTGTGGCCACAGCTGCTGCCTCACTGCCAGAACGTATCTGAGGATACAGATGGACGCAGGCACTCCTGCTCCTTCTGCAAAGCCCTCCTCTGCACTGCCCGTTAGCTGCTGCTCACTGCTACGCCAACCGGGCTCCCCCTTTACAGCAGCCCTGGGATAAACACGATTGTACTCTTCCGTGCAGCAGCAGCTCCAGGGATGAAGCAGCAGAGAAGAAACCAACAGAATCTACTGCTGCTGAATCCACCAGCTCCTTCTGCCCACCAAGATTAATACCAAAGCACAGAACACAAGTGGGATAAGCGCATCTCGCACACGGACAAAGGGAATCAAAACAGCTCCTTCGAGAAGAGCTCGTAGGGTAAACCCATCCTCAGAGACACAAACGCATCTGGTTCCAGTAAATATTACGGCACATTGTTGACGAAACACTGTTCTGTTGCTTGGAGAGCACGAAGCATGCTGTGTTGACAGGCACAGCAGCGCGATGCCCAAGCTGAGCACGCAAACCTCCCCAGCACCCCTGGCCAATGCTGCCAGGGAAATGCACGACCTGCAGCCCCACATGGCTCGCTGCAACGGACACTGGGGGGCTGTCTTAGTCTCAGGTGGGATCCATTTTTCTTCAGTGTCTGCTATGATGCTACAACAGTGAGAACACTCTCATGTTTATAGTTTCTGAGAAGCAGACCTGTACAGAGCCAAGGCCATTCTCAGCAAAGCTCTCAAGAAGGAGCTGGGAGGAAACCAAATGAGGACAGCTGATGTCAACGGGCCCAAGGGATATTCCATACCATATGACATCAAGTGGAAGGGGTTATGGACAGAGTGGGAGCTCATCTCACTCTCTTCCTCTGCTTGCCCATTGCTTGGGAGGTGCTCAGCCACTGCTTCTACATCACTTCTTACATACATTCATATATATGTGTGTGTGTGTGTGTGCATCCATTACTTCTGTCCTTTTCTCTACCTTTGGAAAGAGATTTCTCTCAACGCATGAGTTCCACCTTCTTTTTTTTTCCCCCATAATTCTCTCCCCATCCCACCGGGAAGGGGGGAGTAAGCAAAGGACTGTGTGGTGCTGAGCCACCCACCGGCTTAAACCACAACAGGGCTGTGTGGCAAGAAAGAAGCAAAGGCCACAGCTATGCACAGAAGCGTCCGGGAAGGGTTCAGCTCCAGAATGAAACCTGCACAAGTCAACTCAACAGATTCCAAGGAATTCATTGACATCTGACACAATTTGCAACGCCAGAAGCACTGCCACGCAAACAGCACCGTATTGGGAAAGCAGCACATCCAAATCAGCCCCCTTGCCCTGCTCTACCCGCTCAGCCCAACACAGAAATCAAACACACAAACTCTCTTGCTTTGGCTCACAGCAGCCATCAAGCTCATGCTTTAGTGACACAGAGAAATCCATCTCCACCTACTCCGTGTCCTCGCTCACCACAAGCTCGGCTGGGAGCTGTCGCTCAGCCTGACACCACAAGCAGAAAAGAAGCGCACATAAGCAGATGCTCTTACCCACACGTGCAAATCTGAGGGCGAGGAATAAAAGGCTCACTGGACCATGGGCAAAAGCAGGGAGCAGATGATAGGCAGGAAACAGGAAGGAGTTCAAGACCAGCTCTCCTACACCAAAGACAGGGAGAGCTGAGTCAGCACCACGGGAGGTCTTACGACACAGCTTGAGAGCTTACAGAGACCTGAGGTTGCCAAAGGAGGCCGCCAGGGTAACTCTCACCAGTCTTTTGCAGGGCTCTCACGGATGCTTGCGATGCTGACTTCCACTGCCTATGTCATCTGTTGAATGCCCAGGTGGCAAATGCTCAGTCTGTCTGGGTAACACTTCTATGCTTCCATGGTATAACTGAAACAAAAGGAAAATAAAAAAGCATGCAACCCTATGAAATTTGCCTCTCTACTGCTGCTGTCAGCGTGACATCTAAGATGAGCATTACGCGTCCCTGCACCCGACTGAAGATTCATCCAATTCTGTGTTCCACACAGCTCCACCTCAGTACCGAAAAGAAACCCGTACAGTGATGTTTAGAAGATTCTTTGTGCAGATACAAGTGCAGGGTGCATGTGCATTCTCTACAGCAAGAAATAGCAATTTCTCAAGCAGTCGTATGAAAGGTCAATGGAAAGGAAATAGATGATGAATGCCTTTGATAGAAGATGTCCTTGCTAAGCCTCTCCCCATCAAAAAAGAAGCCTGCTGGGCATTGTTAGCAGCAGTTCCCAGAACATCTTGCACCACAAAATGCAGCACGCTCCTTTTTTGCACAGGCCCCTCGTTTCTCTCATCAGCCTCAGATTCACTCCACTTCAAATACACCCATCAGAACAGCCCTTCCGTTCTGCTGAGGTAGGAACCCACTGCTGGGATGTCCCCACTCCCGTTCCCCGCTATGTCCAGCACCAGGGGGGAAAGGAGGAGCAACTGCCATCACCTACCCAGACTTCTTGCAGGGCCTTCCAGACGCTCTCACATCACAGGGAGAAGCGGCACAGCTCTCGTGGCACAAAGCTCGGAGAAGGCTGCAGAAATCAAGGTTGCCGCGAAGGTGCTGCTTTCAAACAATGTGACTTAGCAAAGCACTCACCCAACAGATGCCTTTCCTACAATCATAGCATCAGCAACATTGGAAAAGCCCTCCATGATCAACGAGTCCAACCACCCACCTACCACCACCATTTCCTTCCCACTAAGCCACGTCCCTCACTACAGCATCCAATGTCCCTTGAACACCTGCAGGGACAGGAACTCTATCACCTCCCTGGGCAGCCCGCTCCAGTGGCTGACCACTCACTGGGAGAAGGTCTTCACAACTAACCTCACAGCTTCATTGCTCTTCTCTGGACACACTTCAGGCTTTCAGGGTCCCCCTTTTAGTGAGGGGCCCAGAACTGAACGCACTGGAAAGCTGTGCCAGAAATGAGAAGAGATTCAATATTTCCCTGAGACCAGTTAGAGCTCTATCCACTTGGGAACACTGCCTCCCTGTACATTCATAACAATATATGTATTTATACATACAGAAATCTGTCTAAACTGGGTGGAGAGAGTATCGAATACAAATTGGCATATCTTCCCAGCATAACATGGATCTTCATGCCTTTTTTGTTGTTGGTTTTGATGTTTCCCCTAAGAGTGTCTTATGGAAACGGATGGGGTTACTCATAGAATTAAGCACAGTTTGCTTTCATCACGGTGAAGGCACAGGGCGCGTATATATATCATACATCATATAAGACAGTTTTGCAACACAGCATCAAGCATCTCAGAAGTTAAATCCTTCCCTGTCTCCATATTAAGCGTTTAACAACAGCTGTGCAGAATTTCCAAAATGACGAGCCTTTCAGTTTTTTCCACACTTGGCATCATTTAATCACCCAGTTTACAAAACAGATATAAATCCTGGGGGGCTTTGCTTCATAACGGGACAGGTTTGGAGTGGCTGTGTTGCTAATTCAGAATGGCGTAAAGATTCCCAACTTGTGAAAATGTACAAAACTCATATTTGGAGACTACGGAAGGAGTCACAACAAACCTGAAGCCTTTCTCCTCACGACTGCACCAAATAATCGAAGTTGAAACCTCTGTCATCTGATATTCTCTTTTCAGTAAGGATATGTTCCACTAGAGGATATGGTACGGCCTGGTGCTTTATTTCCGACCAGCACATCCAATTGGACTTAGTTGGTACCTTGTGTATGGGGAGCTATTGAATTTATCACCATAGTAGAACTACAGACATTTGGAGTCATCTTCACACTTCATATTTGTACTCCACCACAAGTAACAGAAGGATTTCAAGGATCAGAGTCCCTCAGTCATGAATTGGACTCCTGCTTTTCTGGCACTTCTTCCTTCTTGCCTGTTTGGATGTTGATCTGAGATCTCTTGCTACATGGGCATAACATCACCCAGCTGAGACTATGAAGTACTCCAAGACCTTCAGTACTTAATGCTGTTTTCTTAAACCTCTAACATGAAACTAGTCTCCCACCTGTCCTAACTCACTCTTCTTCTCTAGGAGCTTCCCTGGGAAGGTTTATAATAATTTATGCGTTAATCCCCGCGGGTTACCTAGATCATGAACAGAGCTCAGAAGGGGTTAGGAGTAGAGCGACACACAGCTCCGCTTCGCGCTGAGGGCAGTTTTGGCCCTCCGAGCTTGCCGTAGCCACCCTGCGCTCTGGCGCCGGCGGACCGGAAGTACTCGTAGTCACTATGGCAGCCGCCTGCGGGGGGTTTGAGCTGCGAGGCTGTGGGGAACGGTGCCTTTTGAGAACGGAGTTTTTCTGAGCGTTTTATCTTCACCGGGTGGTTTTCTTCCTCGATGTGTCGAATGAACGGCAATGGAGAGCCCACAGGATTCCATCCGCCCCCGAAGCCCGTCATTATTGACAAGCAGAAGCAGAGAGAGGAGAGGAGGTAGAAGGGGTAGGCCGCGGTGGGGGCCGCCCTCAGATTCCTCAGGGCTCTGAGGCATTGGTACTCGAAAAGTGCGTGTCGGAAGGTGACAGAGACACGGGCCCTGCCTCTGCCTTTGCCTCACATCTCAGGGTCAGCTGGGAGCTGAGTGCACGTATTTCTGTTTGTGAATGGAATTCCTCTTGTGCTAAGCATTTTTCATGTCTCCAAAACCCACCTGCACTGCTTTAAGCGGCACAGTGTTTAAAGTGGCGGTGCTGCCTCTGAGAGGAGAGTGACGATGTGATACTGTGCACACTGGGGGTATTGGTCAACAGTTGGCTGCACGTACCCAGCAGTGTGCCCCAGGTGGCCAAGAATGCCAGCAGCATCCTGGCCTGTGTCAGAAATAGTGCAGTCAGAAGGACTGGTGAAGCGATCTGCCGGCTGTTCTCAGCACTGGTGAAACTGAACGTCCAGTACTGTGCTCAGTTTTGGGCCCCTCGCTACAAGAAAGGCATTGGGGCCCTGGATCACATCCAGAGAAGGGCAACAGAGTGGTGAAGGATCTGGGGCACAATATTGTGGGAGTGTCCTGAAGGAGCAGGGATTTTTCAGTCTGGAGGAGATTCAAAGGAAACCTCATTTCTCTGCACCACTACCTGAAAGGAGGTTGTGGTTGGGTGGGAGTCAGCTTCTCCTCCCAAGGAGCAGCAGGAGGACAAGAGGTGATGGCCTTCAGTTGTGCCAGGGGAGGTTCAGGTTGGATACTAGGAAAAATGTCCTCTCGAAATGCCCAGGCAGGTGGTGGAACTGTTGTCCCTGGAGGTGTTCAAGCCATTCCCTGGCTCTGAGGCCAAGTCTCCATGCTGTCTGAAACACAGTGACCCCATGCAAATAATCTGTTGGTAGTGGCCCTCTGGCCAGTACTGTGTCAGGAAGCGTGCCTTCAACTTAGCTGCCAGACAGTTGAACTCCAGAGCATAAGGAGATTTCTATGGCACAGTATAATTCATCGGAGCAGAAGAGAGTTTTAAGAGTCCCCTTAAGCTTTGCCAACACAAGGTAACCACTTGAATGTGGTGTCTCCTGTAGGCTCTCCTCAGCTGTCTGTAAAAAACAGTAGGAAAAAAATTACTATATTTTACTATCAAGTGATGAAAAAAGTGTTTTTTCATCTGTGTCTCATTTAGACCATGAAGAAATTCCTGTAAACAAGGCAGGAGTTTAATTTTTTAGTGGGAACGTAGGCGATAATTTAGTTAACTTTCTGACTGATATAGGGATTATATCAGGATGGTGAGCAGTCACCTGGGGTTTCTGCAGGGCTCCATTTCAGAGCCAGATGGAGGACTCCATCACGGGAGGGTCAGGGTGGAAAAGGTTCTGCACCAGAGGTTGACCATGCACAAAATATGCCAGAGTTCAAGGAGCCTTTGGACACCACTCTCAGACATAGTGTGGCTGGTTTGATGTGGAGGCAGGGGTTGGTTTTATGTGGAGGCAGGGGTTGAACTCCTATGATCCTTGTGAGTCTCTTCCAAGTGGCCATTCTACAATGGCCTGGAAGGCTGTTAAACAGCTTTTGGTTGTGGTAGTTATCAAGGTGATACAAGCATGTAAAATCTGGTACCTAAATGCTACTCCTGTTGGGAATGAACATTCATAACCAAAGTACCTGCCTTCCTCAGTAGGTAACTTAGGAGACGTGCAAGGAGTAACGGCCTGCAGATGCCTCTGTATTACACTGTGCAGACAGAACAGCCAGCACTATGGAAACTTAATGCTACTGATGTGGGGGTGGAAGGAGCAGTTAGCAAGATCTGCATCTCAGAAGGTCTGGCAGACTGGTAAAAGAATGCTATCCGATTTAGCTTACAGGGAAAAGGAAAAACTGCTGCTGTCCTATTCTTCTTTCCTTAGTAAGTAACAGAGTTAGAAGCGTAGAAGAGAGTTAACAGCATATCAACTTAAGGACGGTGTAACAAATCAGTGTTATTTAGGTATATGAACAAACATAACAGCCACACAGCCCCCAAATCCCTTTTCTCCCACTGGTGTCCAGCAGTCCCTTAGTTTGCTGACAGATCGGGCTGCTCTCTTCTCTTAAAGCAGCACTTGTCTCACTGCTTTGCTTCACAGTCAGAATTCTGACCTTCTGACCTTTTAATACATTTTTTCTTTTTTTAAAAAAATCTTTCCCTCTAGCTGCTGGTCAGAATGAAACCTCAGCCATGGTCAAAAACGGTGGGAGAGGCCGAAATACAACATTAAAGGAATAAAATTTGAGCTACCCGAGAAAAAAAATGAGGAAGCACAGAAGTGGAAGCAGCCCTGGCTGGAATTCGATATGCTGCGAGAGTACAATACTTCAAAATAGAGGAAAAAATATGGAGGGAAGCGAGTGAAGAGCTGAACAAGTAACAGCTTTGAGTTCAATGTAAGAATTGTCAGTTTTCAAGATTCATATGCAAATAAAAGACAGTGAAATTTCAGCAGTTCTTGTCTGAATGTTAAACTGCCCCTTCCTGAAAACGGTGTTACAGTGTGTTCAGCCCTGCTTCTGCCTTCCCTTCTAAATCACAGCTAATAGAAGGGGTTTGCAGTTATTGTGTTGTCACTTCCAAATAACTGTTTCTTCTGCCTTTGCCAAGTAGACAGGGGCCAATTGTGAAAATGCTTCACTCAGTAGGTTCAGATGGGGGCTATGGCAGGGAAGCAGATGTACAGAAGCCCAGCTGGACAATCTGAGAGTAAGTGCTGCTTAGCTGTCCTGTAAAGGCACTTTTGAAATGACATCTGATAAAGCACCAATAGTAACCTGACAACAAAGCAGTAATACCAACGTTTTGAAACCAGCTTGCAAGAATGAAGCCAGATTAGCTGTTACTCCAGTCAGAGTGTGTGAATGGGTGCAAGGTTCACCACAAAGTGGCACGGTAGGTTCTCAAGGATACTCAACTGGGATGGGGCTTCTGAGCTCCAGTAAAAATCGCCTTCCCCTGCTTACCAGTCATGACAAGTGACGTCTGCAGCCACTGGAAGAAGCCTCTACAGAGGTAAAGCGTGATAGAAACTATTCCAATTTCATAGCAGCACAAGACTAATTTCTTTGGGAGCAACTTTCCACATGAATAAGGAAGCAGAGGAGACAAAAGCAAGCACGGAGATCACATGCTTCAGCTGATTACCCATCAGTTGTATTTTCTTTGCACTCAGGAAAGTAGAAGTGCGCAATTACTTACAACAGAACTCCTAAATCCTGCAGATAATGAAGCGCCAGCAGTGCCACAGTTTTTTTCCATACTTCACATAACATTCCTGTCGTGTTCAAGACTTGAAAGCGTTAAAAGTCTCATTAACACAAAAACGTCTTTACTTTTCAAAATAATGGTTTTGCTTTTATTTTAAAAGTCATTGTTGTCTATAACACTGATGAATGCTATTTACAATTAAAACAGTTTACAAAAATACATATTCTGTAATAAAAAACAACAGAAAAACCATAGGGAATAGAAACCTCCAAGAGTTAAATGGAAGACCCATAAATAACATTTTAGAGAAGCAGGCAATAGCAAACTTAGCAGAATTTGTGGCGCACTGCTGTTTCTACAATAAAACATCCTTTTTATTCTGCAGCAGTAATATTTACTGCACATATATGAAGTTACACAACATTAGAAATCCAACATGGGTACAATGAGATGAGGTTTAATGGGTCTTACAGGGAAGCAAAAGTAAAATGTCCTTAGAGAGCCAATTACTAGAAGGTAACTGGAGTTGTTGTTCTGCTCGTCTGATAAATGAGGGCGGGTGACAGCTCCAAGTCTGTGCACAAAGTCCAGTCTGTATCTCAAGTACAAAGCTCCACTACAAATCATACTCTGGAGAAGAGTAAGTGTAGTTAAGACGTTCTCCTGCGCAACTTCTTACCTTCCTAAACACCCGTTTACCATCAGTAGATGTTCATAGATCAGACTTCTCACTGCATACAGAATTCCTGCTTCTGCGTCAGGGTCAAAAAGCTATGAAGAACTCACTGTGAGTTTGGTAGAGTTATCTCATTAAGTGGACAATAAGTTAGAGTTCAGTGACTCCTGAGTCAGAGTGATTTGGTGTGGTACTGAAAACAGCTTGTGAAGTTGTCTGCTCACCAGCAGTGGTAACGTTACAGGCACTCACTGCAGTCATCCTTCCCAAAAGAACAAAGCAGTGAGGCTTCATCATATTTTTCAGAACACCTGCACTTCACACTGACCATTGTGATTCTATCTAGGAGTAGATGGCATCATAAGACAGTTGGAAAAAAATCAAAATATTTCACAGTAAAACAACTGTAGACAGTCCACTCATTAAACGTTATCACTTTTTCAGAGTGAGCATCAGGCTTGTTTCAGTAAAAGAACTGCTGCTTCAAAGAAATCCTTATTTCCTGATCACAGATTTAAGATGTTTTCGTTTGCACTCTTCAATGAGCTCTTCAGCAATACGCAGAGCCTTGACTTTCACCAACAGGAGAACAACTTCTTCAGTTTCATCACTATTACAAAAACAAGTTGACATAGCAACACATTCACACCTGACTTCAAAATCAATAAAGCTAAAACGTGCCTTGAGCTACACTGACCATTAACTGCACCCAACATCTAGAGCCTCAAACTAGCCTGAACTAGTACTGCAAAAGCAATCCATTTTACATTATGGATTGCATCTTTAGTTCTACGTAGATGTTGGAAGTACATCACTGCAAGTGTTAAATGTATGAGACTTGAGGAATTTAAGAATCATAGAATCATTAAGGTTGGAAAAAAACACAAAGATCATCTAGTCCAACTGTCAACCCATCACCACCATGCCCACTGAACCACGTCCCTAAAAGAAATACTAACATGAAGAATATGAGGAAGTGCTGCATCCCAAAGAACATGTTGTTTGTTACCTGTGGTTATTCCTGTGAAGCATACGTGCTCACTGAACCAAATGCTGGCAGAAGTTCACTGACTCGGGGAGAGTTGACCCACTTCCATGATTTTGGAACCACCCTTCTGGGAAGCATGCAACCACCTGTTCACCCAGAGAGTATTCTGAAAGAAAAGATAGAAAGAAAAAAAAGGGCTTTCAATAAAACTAAGTCACACCACTTCTGGCAGACTTCTCCTTTTGGCTAGTTCAGTTATTATTGGAAGCGTTTACTCTTCAAAAAACAAAACCATCATTTTAAGCAGTTATTCTTAAAAGCCTAGGAACCAGTGCTTGCTTTGAAATTCTTTTATACACCAAGGTCATAAAAAACAAACAAACAAACAAACAAAAAACAACTTCAAATGTTAAATAATTACACTTCAGACTACATCTGTCCCCATGTAAATAAGACCTTTCACCTCTTTACACTTCTCTATGTTTTCTGGCCCTGGTGGTGTGTTGAAGAGGTTCAGAAGAAGGTACCGATTCAGCAGCTTGCTCAGTCCCACACCACGGACTGTGTCTTCCTGTACAGTCCCATCCCCAAGGAGAACCTTGGAGAGCAGCTGCAGTAATGGAGAAACAGAACATGCATATCTGATGGCTGAGGGTGCGTTAGAACCTCCTTTTTAAACTTAAAAGATACCATGTCCATCCAATCTCAGTACTCAAAAAACAGGATTTATTCTTCCTTTTGACTCCGTGAGCTGCTAGGAAAGTTAGACTGTATGATGGCACAAACATCAAAACCTCATCAACTGTACTTCCTCATTAAAATAGTTCCTGTCCTCTTCTTGCCCAGCCCTTTGCGAGTACTCTCCCATACAATTTCTGGGCATGGTTTAGAGAACATTCCCGATAGGCAGCCTGCAGATGATTACCTGCTTTGAAAGACAGCACCAATAGGGGCTGCACAACGGCAGTCTCAAACACAGATAAGTCACACTAAAGCTGCTGAACAGATCCAAAGAGTTTAATGCATGACCTGCAGTACTACTAACTCTGGGGTAAACGAACTAATGACTTCACTCCAGAAAAAAAGAGTGGCAAACTGTCAGAAGATACCCAACACAAGCACATTTTCAACCGTTCTGCACATCACCACTTCTAAAGAGAACCCTGACAGTGAGGATGGAAAACAAACTGAAAGGAGAAAACTTCAATCTGCAGTGAAAGACCACTGGTCTCGCTTTTAGAAACATGCATTTGACAGGACATTTAAGTCAGGCAATACACAATCTCAGAGGGTGATACCAGAATCTTATGTCTGTTTTGTGTCTGCCAGGTATCAGCACTAAGCTCCCTCTTGTCTTCTCTGCATCTGTCCATGACAAACCCTTACACAACAGCTTGCCCCAGGAGTGAATATGGCAAGTCCTCAACATTCCCAAATTCCCTGATTTTTCTACAGGAATGTGCAACATGGCAGCAGGAAGCCTATGCAGAGCTGTCACCATGGCCTTGTTAGCACACACAGCAGGGGAACTGGGATGTTAATGTGTTTTCCTGCATCTAAACCTCATCTTTAGTACAAATCCAAACACATTCATAGAGGAAACGGATCTAAGAGGGAATTGAATCACAGGCATTCAGACATTCCTAACTCAGCACTTTAGACTGAATAAAGCTATACTAATACGCTTATACGCACATGCAGGGATTCCATTCTACAGGAGCAACATGGGCACTGTATGCACATACTGAGGAAACAGACCTATCCACAGAGTGCCAATGACTGATCTCATGGAAGGTTAGCAGGAACAGATGATGAAATTAAAGTCTCTTGACTACGTATCAGAGGTGGGTGAGCATAAATAGCTCACTGAGGAAAATAGCTAACCTTCCTATTAAAATGCATTAAGTTCTCAGGAATCAGATTTGACTGAAGATACATTTCCTCAAAGACGACAGTCTACTTTTAACTAAAATGATTTTCACAGACAAGATCGGTGCTTTTTCTTTACCTCAACAGCTGACCAAAACCGTCTGCCTTGGAATTTTGAACATGGCGATGATTTGTCTTCCACAGTGCTGGTCAGAAAAAGAGGAAGAGGAAATAAGGATTTTGTTTGACCTGAAAGTAAGACAAACAGACAATTCATCTCTTAAACACCGATGAATTACAACTATGGGATTCTTTCAGCAGTGACAACCAGAATAAAGGTCTAAGGAAACAGCTGTTAACTGCAACTCCTTGCAATACCCAATGGAATTAGCAGTTGGAAACACTCGAGTATGTGTTTAATGGATTCTCAGCAGAACAGCACTGCTTGTAACCAGACAAACATGCTGCATCAGGCTTAGCAACACTTTCTCCCAGCTGTGTCTTAACCCCACACCTACCAGACTCTTACTAGTTATCCCCTCTCTAAGAGTGTCCAGCAATAAGCATCAGCAATATCAACTATTTCAGGAAAGAAAGGAGGAGTCAGGAGTAGAAGGGGGAGCAGACCACCACAAATAACACAAGCCCTCAGATACTCCAAGTTAAGATCACAAAACCAGACTCTGGGCTGTGCCTCATAAACTAAGAACTTTCCATTTATGAAAGCTTTTAGTTACAGGAGCAAAAAAGCACTAAGTTGACTGCGTAGTTACTCTTGTCGGAATGAGTTAATAAACATTAACGTTTGGTAACTATTCCTACAATGAAACAGTAGAAGGCTCATTTGTTCCAATTGCTCATGGATGTCTACAATATATTTCACCCACGCTTCTGAGGAAAAGGTACAGAAAAATAGAATAAAGGCTAAAAAAAGAGGTTAGGTTGCAGGTAGACTTGGTGGTCTTTAAGGTCTTTCCCAGCCTGAGCAGTTCTATGATTCTATGACTAAAAATAACAATTTTAAAAAGTAAAAAAATAAAGTCCCAGAGACAGCTTACCTTTTCGGATACAGAAGGCTAAAGACATCTCTTTCAGGCATCTCTTTCAGGTCTGTAGAATTCTGCTGAAAGATCATTCCCGTTAGTTGTTCAGCTGTCAGGATTGAGAGAAAAAGCTCCACGCAAAAATTTATCTAATGATACCAAAAGATTCCTATTTAACAATTTCACATGGATTCTAATCACTGAATGGACCAAAGCTGCAAGCTAAAACTGAATGTAAAGCTAGATTTCAGAGGGTAGGGTTGTCAAAATGTCAGCAAACAGCTCCACATTAATAAAGATGCAAGTGATTCACATACAAGCAACCTGACAAGAGGAAAAGATGCCCTCCTTCTAGTTAACAACACTTATCTCAAGCTCTGGAATGCCTCTATAACCCACGGCAAAGCTCCTGTACAGAAGTCTTCCCTGCAAGCAGCATGCCCCCGTCCTGCACTTTGGCAAAGCCTTTTTCAGGAAAAAAGAGATACAGAAGACCACAAAAAGACTTCTGCGGTTTTGAACAACTGCACAGATTTAAATACCCATTACATTTCATATTTTGTATGTCTCTTAAAAGCTCAGACACGAAAATCCTCCTTCTGTTATTCAGCAAATGTGCATCGTGCCTCTCCCAGCTCCTCGTGACCTGCTCACTAAGGCAGTTCAAATCTCAATTTGAAATACATTCCAACTTTGGACAAAAAACTGATTAAACTAAAGAAGCCTACAGTCTTATCTATTCTTCCTAAGGCATTGGTCAAAATTGTTTGAAAGCATCAATTCTGTGCTGTAGAAAATAAACAATATACCATTCAAAAGGAGTATTTCTTCACTCTCCCTTGAAAATCCTTCTCAATACGGGAGGAATTTTGCTCTCATATCCTGACCAACCTTTGCTCTTCTGGAATTCAGTCACCTCTGTCAGAGCCAGTTCTTCATCACTCGGCATGCCTTCGTGGTGACCAGCTGTTTGTGAACGCTCTCACATTTTCAGAAGCTTCATCTTTTCATCACTCTCCAATCCATCATTACTTGGTTTGCCATTCCCAGCTACCAGAAGACAGGAACAAGACAAAGAGGTGAATGCAGAACACTGATTCTGCTTCTGCTCTTCATTTGGAAACTAACCAAAGTAAACAAAACCTCCTGATGAAAAATTCACAGTGTCCAGCGTAAAGCACAGTCAGTATTATCAGTGAACTGTAGGACAGCTGTGGCTGCTCCCTCGTGCAGGGGGATTGCCAGGTCACAGCCTGAACCGGGAGGTGAGCACTGAGTGTGCACAGGGAGGGACCCCAGATCCACCCTTCCTCTCTGCCCTTCCTGGTGACGCTTCCAGCTGTGCTTCCCAGAGTGCACACACACTCAGAGTCTGCATGCTTTGCACCCACCCCACCTGCACACCAGTTAGAACCAGAAAGGGCTACATCCCCGAGCTCACTCTTCTCAAGCTGCTGCCAGTTATCAGTCAATCCTTCTTTGTCCTCCTCTTCTACAGTGCCTCCGTCCCAAACAACCTAATATCTACTGGAAAACTGACTCAGTTTCTCTTTTCAAGTACTGATAGACAGCCACTGAGATCAGTAATTCAAAACTGACGGAGCATTTGGTCATGCTGTATTCACTATTCTACCACGGAGAAGTGATACTACGCGTCCTACTTCGGTAAGGATTTCAACTAGGACATCTAGTACAGTATGCCCACTGACAGCAGGGAGGGAGAAAACATTACACATGAAAATAAAATATAATCCAAGAATTAACTGCGTGTTTCTACTTAAAGAATGAGATTTCAGTAAGAAAGTAACTGGTAACTTCATACTAACTTGTCAGATGCCGCATATAAGTAGATTCCGTTTCCAGCTCATCTTGCCTTCGCTTCAGTACCGACACGGCTCGCTGCTGAATAAGTGCATGTACAGCAGATTCTAGCTCAGTTATGTATTAAACAAACATAAACAAAGTGTTTATGTCCTTAAAACAAAGCACAAAATCCTTGCTAATAGCAGCACCTGCGTTGGAGCAAAGAAGAACTGCAAGACTTACCCATACCAACCTTTACAGAAGCACTGTGTGTGGACAAGATTCATGCTTTGGAAAACATCAAATGTCACTGACGGAGTGGTACTTCTGAAGGTACCACCACTGACATTTACCCATATTCCTCTACACAACATGCACCTAAAGAGCATAATATGGCAAGTGTAGCGATGTTACACTGAACAGATTCTACCCAAGTTGATGTGGGTAGGAATACAGCACACATCAGTGCGTCCCACTTAATTTATACCAACTTAATATCACCAAGCTATTACTACCAGACATGTTCTCCCTCCCCTTCTTGTTACTTTCCAAATAGGTCTCCCACTCTCGATAGTCTTTCACATTTGATTGTACTTGAACTCCCCGCATCATTTCATCCATTTCTTTCAGGTGATCAAGGACAAAAAAAAAGAAAAAAAGCATAGAATTCCACAGAAATATTTAGTCCACTTCAGTGGAAATTCTTTGAACACAAGCAGGCCAGCAGCAGTCTGTACAAAAGAGTATACATACACAGAGGTTCACACAAGTGAACGGCAGATGTTTGTGTTTCAGCTGCACGATGGTACGTGTTTCCGCGGTCTCTTGCGCCCCCGCGTGGCCGATCGGCGGAATGGCGGCCGCGTACGTTCGGTGCCGCAGGCAGCGGGACGCGCGCCGAAGCGCTGCGCGGACGTCGCCGTCGCTCTGCGCGGCGCATCCGCCGATCTCCGTCACGCTCAGTCCTCCGAGCGGCAGTGCGCGTGCGCCGCGGGGCTGTGTGCGCGGTGCTGCATGCGCAGCGCGGTGCCGAGCCCGGCGGGTCCTGGGATGCTGCGGTGCCGGGGCACGCCCGTACCGCGACCGCCCATATCCGAGCCGCTCGGGTTCCGCTGCTGCTGAGAGCGCTTTGAAACGGCCGGGGGACGGCGCGGGGCTGGGGGGGGGAAGGGGACGTCTGCTGGTCCGCCGCGGCGGAGAGCAATTTGGATGGCGCCGGGCGCTCGGGGGCAGCTGTGAGCCGAACCGGTCCGCTCCCGGGATGGGCTCGGGCATCAAACATCTAGTGGAAATAGATGAGGGGCAGCCTGGTTTAGAAGGAGGAGATCGCTGAGCCGGCGGTCCGAGAACCGGCAGGAGCGCTTAGGAGCAACAGTTGCCGATTTGGAGTCGTCGGGCGCATGCTCGCTGTGACCTGGAGGACTAATCACAATAGAGAGCGGCGGATGAGCTGCACAGAGCGGTTACGAAGCCACTTCCGCATTCCTACGCGCACGCGTTGTGCCGCCTGCAGGACTGAGCAGCGGACAGCGGCAGTTCCGCGCATTGGCCACGAGGTGGCGGCAGAGACCGCGGAAAGAACCTCGACGGGATCGATGCGGCCCGCGGCGCAATCGCTGGCGGTCAGTGCTCTGTCGGGATGACGGGGGAAGAACGCGGAATGAGAAGTGGGGGGCGGTGGGGGTGAAGACGAAGAAAACAGAGGGAAACTCCTCCAAACTCAGGAAAGCCGTGCTAAGAGCTTTACAAAAAGAAAATAATAATAATAATAATAATAATAAAAATTTTAATTAGTTTTTGCCAGCATCTGTTGCACTGTTTTTAAATACTCACGTACCAAAATGTAACTGCCCAGTACATTTAATGACAACAAAATTAAAGCACGTTGGCAGAAAGCAGAGCGCCATATTGGTATTGGTCACAGCTACCTCTGGAAGACAGCCCGAGAGCTGTGCAGGTCCATCAGGCTCAGCTGCAGCTTTTCATCTGCCCTTCTCTGGCCCTCCTGCAGCTGGAGAGAGAGCACAGGAGGGCACGTGGGATGCAGAGCCTCCCCAGTCGGCCGCAGCAGTCGCTCCTGCCAGCACTCCCTTTCCCCCACGTCTTTCCCATTGGACAGTCTGGAGCCCTGTGTGGCAGAGGAGGAGAGAGCTGCAGGCAGAAGGAAAACGGGCTGCTGGGATTCCTCCATCCCACTGCCAGGTGTCTTCTCTGGCATTTTGGGGGTGGGAAGGGAGTTGTGGGAGCACCCGTGGGGCTCCGGGCAGGAGGGAAGGAAGCAAAGATGCAGCTGCAGGCAGCGGGCTCTGGGCTGGAGCAGTGCAGCCAGGCACAAACAGTGACAACGTACACACACAGATAAACACCCAGCACAGAATCTGGCACTCTACAGTCCTCCCAGAGCTTGTTACTACTTTTTAGGCTGCTCTACAGGTATTCAGTCCTTTCCCCTTCATTCCCCTGTGTCTTGTCCCCTTCCTTCACCCCGTGCCTTCCCCATTCCTTTTCCAGGCTTTCCCTTTCCTTTCCCCGCTTCCTTCCCCACGCCTTCCCCCTGCAACAGCCCCATGTTCTGCTGCTGTTCTCAGCTGACAATCCTTACACCACACTGTTCAAACACATCGGATCAGACTGCACACTGGCACTGATTTTAAAACAACAAGAACACATACAGTATTACGTGTGGATAACAAACTCCTACCTGCTTGAAGACCAATAGCAGCTCCTCATCCTGCAGTAACTCCTGCACACGGCCAGGTCTCCCGTGCAGGGATTTGGCATCTGCAGTGGCTTTGCAACATTGGATTTGAGTCTTTGACTTCCACCTCAATCTGCTCGACAGCAAACTGCCACAAAGGAGGAAGAAGGAACGTGCCAGCAGTGGATGCGATCGGCAGAGCCAGCAGGGCATCCCCTGCTTCAAAGGGCACTCTGCCTTTCATCCCCACCATGGGGCAGCCACTCTCCTGCTTTGCCTCTCCCCAGGGCCTGCAGGGTTTGTTCCATTGCATGCTGTACCCGCATGGCCAGCACGTGCTACGGAGCCCAAGTGGAACACCTGTTGCAGAACAAGTCTTCGCAAGGACAAGACCTACAACCCACATGAGCTCCCTCTACGAAACAAAACGCTTGTGGCTACAGCCACAACTACAAGCTGTCTCAAAACTGTCAGGATACTTTGTTCCATCCCAGGATCCTTCTTCACTTGCAGGCCTTTAGGTCACCATCGCAGTCAAGATTAAAATTTAGGCTACATCCCAGCCACTCAGGCCTCCCGCTGCCATTCGCTTCTATGCTCGAGGGCCCCAGAAAAAGGCCCTGGGCCTTCACAAGTGAAGCAATGCAACCTGACAGGACGGCTCTCATGTGGAGCAGCAGTGCTTCAGGATTTGATATTCACAAAGGAACTGCAGCACCTGAGCAACACAGAGGAAGGTAGCAGGAATAAAAGGGCAAAGCAAGGCAAAACCTCGGGGAAAGAAAGGGAAAGGTGAGATGAAAATGACACACAGCCTGCAAGGTGCCCTAAAGAGCCATAACAAAGTCCGGCAGCACTGGCACGCTGTGCAATGGGGAAGATTTGTATATGTACATGGACCTTACCTGTTCAGGCAACCACTCACCTAAGTTGGGTTCTGGGGAATTACGGGACATGCAGCTTTCCAATCCCGAGCAGCTTATGGAAGAGCAAGGAGAAGGAAATAAAGGATGGAAGAGCACCATCAACACAGACAGTGGATGTCCATGCAGACTCGCAAACCCACAGCTTCCTGGGTTGTTTCTGCTTTTGTAGCATTTGCGTGCTGCAGATGAGGAAAACGCTCTGCTGTTTGAGTCTTCTTCTGCAAGAGCCACCTACAGGTAAATGGCAGCTAACCTGCAGACCGAGCAGTACTGCCTGGCGTTGGTCAGGGGGAGCTCCTCCTGCCGCTGCTGGATGGTGATGCTGACAGGGCTGGAGATGCTCTGCAGGGCCAGCTCGTAGCTGGGAGCCAGGAATGGACACGGCGGGAGAGACGAGAGAGCTGTCAGGGGCCAGCCGAGGCATCCCTCAGTCAAAAGCATCACAAAGCCACAGCCATAGCACGGAAGCTGGCCATGATCATGAGCATCATCCGGGATGCTGGAGATTCTTTGCTACCATACACTACGGGAGCACAGCTCTCGCTGCAGGCATCCCACAGCCAGACAAAATGGGAACAAACCCGCAGCTCTGCTGCACGCACAGCCCACAGCCATAGCCTTGCAACATGAGCTGCCTTGCTGTTGCTTGCATCCATCCCAATCCCTGGGAATGAAGACTCAGAAGGCAGTCAAGGCGTTGATCCAGCACCAGCGTGCTTTTATTCATTAACAGCCAGGAGGGCCTTTTGGTGAGAGGTCTGGTGGACACATGGGACTCATCCTCTCTACGTCCCCCTCCACCAGGCTCGGCTCCTCCTGGCTGACGCTGACCTGCTCCTGCATGGAGCTGCTGCTGTCGGGGCACTCGGGCTGTGCTTGGGCTGGGCTACACTGCAATGGTGCCCCGTCACAGTCCAGCTCGGTGATCGCTGTTTCTGGCAGGCTCAGGTCAGCATCTTCTGCACAGCCGGGAGAGATGAGGGCTTCCACGTGGATCAACACCTTCATTCCCTCACTGATGTTGTATGGAAGGCTGTCATCCGAGCTGCAGCGATTCGTGCTTCCTAGCAGCTCTGCATTGATACCAGCACACAGTGAACCATCGCTATACACTCTGGCTCTTCTGCGTGGATGAGGGCTCGGTTCACCTAGGAAGGAGTAGATACACAGGCAAACAGTTAGTGGCAAACTTGCACAAGCTGAATGATGAGAGTGGATCTTGAGATTTGCTTCTGCAGTGGCAGCAGGACAAAGCCAATAGGACAATAGCAACAGGAGGAGCACTGTCTGGAAAGGAACTGTTGCGCTTTTGTTGTTTGTCTTTCTCTTTTGTGTGGACTCCAAGCATGAATTGGATGGCGCTGACAAGCAGGGTTTTGACAGCTGGATGTGCACCCTTACCTGCCAGGACCACCACCTCTGTTTCCGAGGGCTCCCTGGCATCGCGCTGCAGTTGGCGTTTGGCCACAGAGGATGGTTTTCTGGGCCTGAAGCAGGAACACCAACTGCATGCTGGGGATTCCTTCACCCTGCTGGGTGGACTTGGTCTGGAGGGAGAAAAGAGGGAGCGGTGTGAGTCGTGCATGGTGCAGGGTGAGGGAAGAGCTGCCCTGAGCTCTTGCCAACACTTGCTTGTTCCTAGCACTGCCTGGTTCCTGCTGAAACACAACTTAGAAGCTCGCTCTGATTCACAAGGTTGAGGTTCCATTTCTAGAGCTCAGCCCTGGAGTCTTGCTGGCTACATTCCCCTCAGCCATGTCAACCCAGATGCAGAGCATGCGAGCAGAGGCTGCACAGCTGTCCAGGGCAGCATCGAAGGGAGGGCTTTGATTGAGCTGGCAAACACAACTGCTTGCTGAGGAACCGTGCAGCCAGAGAGGGAGTTCAAAAGCATCTCTGACACGTACATTAGCAATAGACCCTCTCTGGTGGCTGAACTGAGCCCGTCAGGCAACTGCGTGTTAGTTGAACCTCAGAGTCCAAAGGGAGGGGACATTCAGTACACCACCACACGCACCATTAGCGTCACGTAGCTTCTGCAAGTTTTGGCACTAGCAATCGTGGGGAAAAACCCAGAAAAGCCCAAACAACCAAGTCTGATAGGAAGCTGCTGGAAAAGAAAGTCCTCTTTACCTTCCAGATGGAAAGTCAATGATTGTGTGGAATTTCCCCCGTGCAGCTGCGGGGCCTTCTAACACTTCCATGTCCTGGATGTGTGTCAGTGCGGGCGAGCTGCTGTGGCCTCCCCTCTGTGCCTGTGCCTCCTCCAGAGTGAGCAGCTTGGTGGAAGGAGAAGACACCTGCACAGACTCGGGCCCTGATGGAGAACTGCGCCCTGGAAGGGAAGACCACAGCTAAGAGGGAGGATCAGAAAGCAGCGGCACAGCCATCACAGTTCTGCGGGAGGTGCCGCACATCGATAGCCCCTCGATAGCAAAAGCGTATCTCAACAATCCTGGAGAAGGCCTGCATTTGATCAAGGTGTCTCATCAAGACAAAGCTCATGCAGGAAGACGCTCACCTGCTCCATCTCCGATGCCTGACGTGGAGCTGGAGCAGAAGAGGACGTCGGCGTGGTTGATGATGAACTCCACCACATCCGACTGCCTCTGCAGTTCCACGCAGGCAGCTCTTCCGCTGGCGCAGGCAGCCTCGTTCTGCTGGGATCTGTAGAAAAGGCAGATTGGAGAAGTCATTGACCCGAGATCATTTCCCCACGTTTGGGCATTTGGGCAGCCAAAGGCTGTCCAATTGGGCTCTGGAGACTTCCGCAGTGGGCAAGCACTGATGCCACTGAAGACATTCTCCCGGGTGATCAAGGACACACCAGCCCCATCTGACAAATCCAAGAGAGCACAAATTGTCCTCCTCTCCAAAGTGTGCCCGTGGGGAGAACAGATCTAAGCCTTGTGCTGAGACGGAAAAAGAAGTTTACCTGAAGAGGTTGGGAGCCCACACAATCGCTAAGTTCTTAGCGGGCATGTTTGTGATGGAGCAGCTCCCAGCCAGACAAGCCAAGTGTCTCAGCAGGTACTCCAGTGTCCTGGAAAGCAAGAGCCAAACCTTCAGCACCACTGAGCACGCCGTGCTCACATTCACCAAACAAACCTCACTGTTCTTGCTACTAGCAAGTAGATCAAGCTTTCCCAAGTGCCACGCTGCAGCACCAAGCCCCAGCACAGCACAGCTGCAGCCATCAGCTGCAACAGCCGTGCCCCCGTGCCCAGGAGCTGACCCAATCCATTAACCCACGCAGACATCCATCACTTCAACACACACAGGCATCACGTTGCCAGCGTGAGACAAAGCCTGCCATCGCATCATCGCCCTCTGAAGTGTAGCAGGGCTGAGCTCTCCAGACTGAGGGCAGCAGTTTTCTGACCTGTAGTGAGGTGCAGGCAGCTGCTGGATGACCTCCTGCATGCTGAGCAACCGCTCCTCATCGGTACCAGCACAAACAGCGTCCTGGAAGAAAGCAGAAAGGGACTGAGACACACATCATGCGAGTCAAGCGCATGGGGCTAACAGAAAAAGGGCCTCAAAGCTGCAGAGGGCACTGCTGCTCCCATCTCCCACATTTCCAATGGCAGGATGCTAACACCAGGTGTTACGGTGCACCCGGTGCGCAGGAAGCATGAGCTGCTTGTTGTACAGAGATACCCACTGGATGTCCATCAAAACCCCAACTTCAACAGAAAAAAGACCAACAAAAGGTGCACAGGCGTGTGTGTGGATGGGAAAGGCAACAAAGAGGGACATGAAGGCCATTGCCTTGTGCTTACCGAGAACTTGCCATGCAGCTGCTCGGGCAGCAGAGGGCTCGGCAGCTCCCTGAAGTACATCTTGCACAGGGAGCTCACGCTGTGAATGTCCCGGACGGTGAGCTCCGGAATCTGCTCCGACTCAAAGTCATGGCTGGAGAGAAGGACACAAAAACAGAGGGCTTGGAGAAAGAGGAAAACAACTCCAAAGCAAGACAAGAGACAGTCCAGAAGCACTCTTACCGCAGCTTCTGGATCTTGGACGCCACGCCGGACAGGCGGTAGATCCCCTGCACCACGCCGTGCTGCTCAATGAACTCAGCGCAGCTCTGCACGACCTGGGGGACTACAGAACAAGGGCCAGCGCTTAGCTGAGCTCCTGATTCAAGTCCTGCTTCAGCCGCTGCCCCTGTCACATCCCATCCACTAAGCCCAGCCAGGCTACTGCTTGCCTCCTCCTCCCAGGAGAAAGAAGGCTGTCGCACCCGTCGCAGACAGGCAGGAGAAAGGGACAAATCTGGACACGGACGTGTTCTTGGCTTTCAAGAAATGCCACGACCTGCCAAGCAGCCTGCAGAAAGTAATTCTGGGGAAGCCAGAGACACTGCCACAAGTCCCATCACAGCTCCCACCGCAATGGAGGCGTGAGACCTCATGTCCAGAAGAGCTAGGAAACTGACGCACTACACTCTCTTGGGCCAAAAGGCTTCCTTGGTTTTCAGGCTAGCGTGGCATTGGTTTACACCTTTGGCTTTAAGCAAATACAAGTGTGCCGGCCTCCTATGAGCATTAGCCTCAGCTTCCCTTGCAGCCATCACCTCCCATTTCACGTTTCTCCACCGCTATCAACCTGCCCCTTGCTGGACACGATCTCCCTTTCTTTCATCTTGTCATGTCCAACAGAGGGAGGAAGCTCTCAGGAACAGGCTGTTCCTTACCATCACGGCCAGAGTGGAGAAGATGCTCTCCCAGGTCACAGCCAAACACCCCTTCCTTCTCCTTCTCCAGCTCCATCTCCCGCTGCTTCGGTTCCTCTGGGCGGGCCTTCACGAAGGAACGAAGGAAGCTGAGGAGCTTGCCACGCTTCTTTGGCACTGCACAACAAAAGGAAGAAACCAGTTCATTTCAGGTTGGGCTCAGTGGGACCAGGCTGAGCGGAAACACACGCTACAGAGCACGTCAACGCGGCAAGAACATTGCCAACACTGCATTCTACAAGGATTCGAGCATTTGCCCAAGCCCTCATTCTCACTGCCTACAAAACAGCAGCCCTAGGCCCTGTGGGATGCAGGAAGGATCATCAACACAGAGGAGAACGTGGGATGGATAAAGGAGGTATTCAACACAGAACACACCCAGAAAAAGACTCCATTTGACTTCCCCGCGCCATCACATGTAACATCCGTACCTGGCTTTGGTGCTGAATCGATGAGGGCCTCAGGAAGTTTTCCGTTAATGAGCTCCACGCACTCACCAGGGAAAAACCCAACCTGGAACAAGAACAAAAAGAGGGATGGAATACTGAATGCAGCATTTATCTGGCCTCAACTGTTAAACCAAGACAGATTGGCCTGCAGAAAAGTAACCCTCATTCAACATTTGCAGCCAGAAGACCTACAAAAGCAATACTTGGTTCCAGAGAAGATGGCTCTGTCCTCCGTGCTTGTACAATGGACAGAGGTGGTCAACTTCTGACTGCGTATGGAGCACGAGAGGCTCTTGCTTCTAAGTCAAATGAGGAGATAGTTTCCTACCCAAGCCCAGAGCCAAAGGGAAAGTCCTCTGACAGCGACACAGGGAAACTGTTGATGTCCAGAAGCCACCCTGTGCAGGCCGAGCAGCTCTAAGCTGACGTTCCTGACTTGACTGCAGTTGCGCCCACGAGTCTGAAGCTTGTGCCTACCTGAAAGCCATGCTTGCCTCTCCACCAGGGGCTCTGCTCCTTTGCTGGCATAGCAAGAATGCACACCAGGTCTCCCACCTGCAAGAGATTGCAACATCAATCCCAGCTTCAGCACAGCTGGGAGGAAAGCACAGCTGAGATGGCACCCTTCTTCTGCACTGCCAAAGAGCGCACAGCTTGAGAGCAATTGCACCGGGGCAGCTCTTCAGGCATTTCCTGTGGGAAAGCTGGGCTTGGAGGTACAAGAGACACTGCCTTACACACCACACAGAATACAGTGCAAGCATGCCAAATGAAACCATCTTTTAGACATGGCTGAACTCCTCCCTGCATCCAACCCAGTGCAAGTCCTATCTGGACCTGCATCTTCTGGGCTTCACCTCACAAGGCATTCTGAAGGTGTCTGAGAATATTCCTGATGCATTCACACGGTATACTCTTCTGTCCGTGACAACAAGGAATGCCTTCTTTATCTGCTTACCTCCAAGGAGAGCTCATCCGCTGCCTGGGCAATGTATCTCTTAATAACATGGCCAGCAGCAATAGCCGGAATATTAAGAGATAACTCCTCCTGGACCAGCAAGGGCTTCCCCTGGTTCTCAGGCTGAAACAGAGAGCACAGGCCATGGTGAGGAGCTGAGGACAAACAAGGAAGATTTCAGGGTGCCATCTCGATGCCACTAGCAAGGAAATGAAGCTTTTAAGGCAGCTCTTCAGGGACACCGAGAGAGCCGGAAGGATGCTCAATCTCTTGAAAAGCAGGAGAGCACAACTGTGGCTCACACTGCTGGCTCAAGTCAGGGAACAGAGACCAAGCAGAGCTTCACACTGTACCTCCGTCAACGCCCGGTCAGGCCCACGGCTGATCTCGCTGCTCGCAATGCCCATCACAGCAGGCGCGACAAGCTGCAACAGAAAAGAATCACATTTCCTGTGTTCACACAGCACTGGATTGAGAGTCTTCTTCAGAACTACTCTCAGTTGCCAACTGGCAGAGGCAGGTGTTCTAGAAACCACCACTGTGCAGTCTATTCAAACGGGACAGCCGTTGCAATACGCAGCATTGGACCAAGTCGCTGTCCCTCTGCTAGCAGATGGGGACTCTGGCACAAAGCAGCAGATGCATTTGCCCGCAGCACGCTGAGAGCGCAGTAGCAGGCCAGGGAGAGGTGTCGCTGCTGGGGCTGGAGCTGCTCCCCAGCCCCCGGCTCCCAGCAGCAGCCTCACCACCAGCGCCGGCCGCAGCCTTGCCCACGCATTTCCTCTGCCTGCATGCCCGCTGTGCTCCCTACAGCTGTCGGGCACACTCACACAGCCAAAGCATGCACGCTTGTGCCCCTGGCTCATGTTGTGCAGCTCTGCACAAACTGCGGCTAGGGCTCTTTGCCTAAGGGATTGCCTTCCTTCACACTAGCTGCTCCCAGCACTACAGGCAGCATCCTGCTGAGGGTTGAGCTGGAGAGGAAGTGGAAAAAACCCACACGTGACCAGAGCTGCATTTCAGCTGGACGAGGCTGTGTTACTACACACGGTGTGACTAAACACGGGCTGCTGAACCATGTGGCAATACAAAACATGGCACGTACCTGGCAAGAGATCAGAACAAGGGAGAAGAAGATCCTCGAACCCGCAGCCGTTCCTTGTCACTTTGCTCTGATCTTCCGCGAGCAAAAGCTGCACCAAGGGAGCAGGCGGAGGGTGGGGAGGGAGAAAGAGCAGGTCAGTGAGCCTCCACAATCTAGCAAGGAAGGCGAGGGAAAAACCGTGGGACAAATGCCATCTTGATGGATGGCTTTGGAAGTGATGGCCTGGGGGAAAATGGTGTTTGACGGTCCAGACGAAGCAATATGATCCTAGGAGCTCTGCCAGCCAGCACTTCTCAAGCCCTCGCTGCCCACCCGTCTATCCCGCACCGTCTCAGCTTACCTACAAGGCGCTGCGCAAGACGGGATGAAGACAAAGGGACTCAATCAATGCACAAGTGCAACAAGCCACGTACTCACGCCGAGCTCAAGCGCTCCAATGAAGGGAAGCAGCACGCGCTGCTCCTCCCCTCATTCTAGCCACTTGTGACATCACTAAGGGCCACCCGGCTGCTCCACCATGGACGGACAAGGTGGGGAGGCAAGACCACGTCACAAGACCACAGGATTCCAAAAGGGCACCCCAGCGTTCGAGAAATCAGTGCGTGGTTGGAATTCTATCTCAGCCAAATCCTGGAGAAGCTGGCATGGGCTTGTCGGGACCAAAGTGCAGGACCCGGAGCTTGGTCCTGTTGAGCCTCTTGCTGGGCCTATGGCAAATCCACACTAGGGTCCTTCTTTGCACCCAAGGGCGGCTTAGAGCAGCCATCTCTTTCACCTGGATGGAAATAAAGGAAGAGAAACACAGCACTACTACCAGCCTGCTTTGCCAATTTCTTTCCCGAGTGCATTTTTGCCTTTTGGCTTCCATGACGACCTCATTTCCTCCTCCTTTTCTTTGGGGGGAAGCTGCCCCCCGTGCCTCAGCTTCACAAGACAGCATGAAACATGACACTAAGACAAAAGCTTGCCCTGGGTGCAGGGTGGCTGTGCTTTGCCAGGTACACTAGCGGGCTAGGAAGCGCCACGTGGCAGCCCCAGGCCAAGTCTGCATTCAGTCACTGTGGCCACAGCTGGTGCCTCACTGCCAGAACGTATCTGAGGATACACATGGACGCAGGCACTCCTGCTCCTTCTGCAAAGCCCTCCTCTGCACAGCCTGTTAGCTGCTGCTCGCTGCTATGCCAACCGGGCTCCCCTTTACAGCAGCCCTGGGATAAACACGCCTGTACTCTTCTGTGCAGCAGCGAGCTCCAGGGATGAAGCAGCACACAGGAAACCAACAGAATCTACTGCTGCTGAATCCACCGGCTCCTTCTGTCCACCAAGAGTAATACCTTGGGACAGAACACAAGGGGGGATAAGCGCTACCGCTCGCACATGGACAAAGGGAATCAAAACAGCTTTGTCAAGAAGAGCTCATAGCACCTCCCCAGCACCCCTGCCCAATGCTGTCAGGGAATTGCACAACCTGCAACCCCACACGGCTCACTGCACGGACACTGGGGTCTGCCTTAGTTTCAGATGGGAAGGATTTTTCTTCAGTCTCTCTTATGATGCTACAACAGTGAGAACACTCTCGTGTTTATAGTTTCCGATAAGCAGAGCTGTACAGAGCCAAGGCCGTTCTCAGCAAAGCTCTCAAGAAGGAGCTGGGAGGAAACCAAATGAGGACAGCTGATGTCAACGGGCCAAAGGGATATTCCATACCATATGACATCAAGTGGAAGGGGTTTTGGACGGGATGGGAGCTCATCTCACTCTCTTCCTCTGCTTGCCCATTGCTTGGGAGGTGCTGAGCCACTGCTTCTACATTACTTGTTATATACATTCATATATATACATTCATATACATGTATATATTTATATATACATCCATTACTTCTGTCCTTTTCTCTACCTTTGGAAAGAGATTTCTCACAACACATGACTTCCACCTTCTTTTTTTTTCCCCCATAATTCTCTCCCCCATCCCACTGGGAAGGGGGCAGTAAGCAAAGGACTGTGTGGTGCTGAGCCACCCACCGGCTTAAACCACAACAGGGCCGTGGGGCAATGGCAGCAGACATGACGTGCACTGTGGTCAGCAGGAAATGAAAACCATCTGGGGGTACGCAAGCCCACTCTTTCATTTTCCAGAAAACAACCTATGGTGTCAATGAAACATGCCCCTCACTAGGAACATCTGCAAGGATGCTTTGAATGACAGAGGGCATCGCACGCCATGAACGTCACCCTGCCGACACAATGGCATGGCAAACACAGCAGCAACTCCTGGCACCGATACCTCCGGGTACAATAAGCACAGGGCATTGGGTTGCTTTGGATGCAGTTTGAGCGCAGATCTGAGGTCTTCATGGAAAGCGCCTTGCAGAGCGCATCATGTCCTGCACCAGGCAGCGCATCTCTCATCTCTCCAAACTTTGGGGCTTTGAAGCTGCACATTGTTTCTGGGGAGTTTGTCCCCCAGAACTCCAGAGCACTTCCAGCTCTTCCCTGGCAATTCACGGCTTGCACAGTGCCAAACGCAACCATGAAAAAAAGGCAAGAAAGAAGCAAAGGCCATGGCTATGCACACAAGCGGCCAGGAAGGGTTCAGCTCCACAATGAAACCTGCACAAGTCAACTCAACAGATTCCAAGGAATTCATTGACATCTGACACAATTTGCAATGCCAGAAGCACTGCCACGCAAACAGCACCGTATTGGGAAAGCAGCACGTCCAAATCAGCCCCCTTGCCCTGCTCTACCCGCTCAGCCCAACGCAGAAATCAAACACACAAACTCTCTTGCTTTGGCTCACGGCAGCCATCAAGCTCATGCTTTAGTGACACAGAGAACTCCATCTCCAGCTACTCCGTGTCTCGCTCACCACAAGCTCGGCTGGGAGGTGTCGCTCAGCCTGACACCACAAGCAGAAAAGAAACGTACATAAGCAGATGCCCTTATCCACACGTGCAAATCTGGGGACGAGTAGTAAAAGGCTCACTGGGCCACGGGCAAAGCAGATAGGCAGGAAACAGGAAGGAGTTCAAGACCAGCTCTCCTACACCAAAGACAGGGAGAGCTGAGTCAGCACCACGGGAGGACTTACGACACAGCTTAACAGCTTGCAGAGACCCGAGGTTGCCAAAAGAGGCTGCCAGGGTAACTCTCACCAGTCTTTTGCAGGGCTGTTACAGATGCTTCTGATGCTGACTTCCACTGCCCTGTGTCATTGGTAGAAAGCACATGTGAGAAATGCTCAATTGGTCTGGGTAACGCTTCTATGCTTCCACGGTTAGGACTGAAACAAAAGGAAAAAAAAAACATGAAACCCTATGACATTTGCCTCTCTATTGCTGCTGTCAGCGTGACATCTAAGATGAGCATTACGCGTCCCTGCACCCGACTGAAGATTCATCCAAGTCTGTGTTCCACACAGCTCCATCCCAGTGCCAAAAAGAAACCCGTACAGAGATGTTTAGATGATTCTTTGTGCAGATACAGGTGCAGGTGCATGTGCATTCTCTACAGCAAGACATAGCAATTTCTCAAGCAGTACGACGGAAGGTCACTGGAAAGGAAACATAGGATGAACTCTTTTCATATAAAAAATCCTTGCTTAAACTCTCCCCAGCAAAAAGGAAGCCTGCTGGGCATTGTTAGCAGCAGTTCCCAGAACATCTTGCACCACAAAATGCAGCACGCTCCTTTTTTGCACAGGCCCCTCGTTTCTCTAAGCAGCGTCAAATACCCTCCACTTCAAATACACCCATCAGATCATGAACAGAGCTCAGAAGGGGTTAGGAGTAGAGCGACACACAGCTCCGCTTCGCGCTGAGGGCAGTTTTGGCCCTCCGAGCTTGCCGTAGCCACCCTGCGCTCTGGCGCCGGCGGACCGGAAGTACTCGTAGTCACTATGGCAGCCGCCTGCGGGGGGTTTGAGCTGCGAGGCTGTGGGGAACGGTGCCTTTTGAGAACGGTGTTTTTCTGAGCGTTTTATCTTCACCGGGTGGTTTTCTTCCTCGATGTGTCGAATGAACGGCGATGGAGAGCCCACAGAATTCCAGCTTCCCCCGAAGCCCGTCATTATTGACAAGCAGAAGCAGAGAGAGGAGAGGAGGTAGAAGGGGTAGGCCGCGGTGGGGGCCGCCCTCAGATTCCTCAGGGCTCTGAGGCATTGGTACTCGAAAAGTGCGTGTCGGAAGGTGACAGAGACACGGGCCCTGCCTCTGCCTTTGCCTCACATCTCGAGGTCAGCTGGGAGCTGAGTGCAGGTATTTCTGTTTGTGAAATGGAATTCCTCTTGTGCTAAGCATTTTTCATGTCTCCAAAACCCACCTGCATTGCTTTAAGCGGCACAGTGTTTACAGTGGTGGTGCTGCCTCTGAGAGGAGAGTGACGATGTGATATGTTGCACACTGGGGGTATTGGTCAACAGTTGGCTGCACGTACCCAGCAGTTTGCCCAGGTGGCCAAGAATGCCAGCAGCATCCTGGCCTGTGTCAGAAATAGTGCAGTCAGAAGGACTGGTGAAGCGATCTGCCTGCTGTTCTCAGCACTGGTGGAACTGCACGTCCAGTACTGTGCTCAGTTTTGGGCCCCTCACTACAAGAAAGGCACTGGGGCCCTGGATCGCGTCCAGAGAAGGGCAACAGAGTAGTGAAGGATCTGGGGCACAATATTGTGGGAGTGTCTGAAGGAGCAGGGATTGTTCAGTCTGGAGGAGATTCAAAGGAAACCTCATTTCTCTGCACCACTACCTGAAAGGAGGTTGTGGCTGCGTGGGAGTCAGCTTCTCCTCCCAAGGAGCAGCAGCAGGACAAGAGGTGATGGCCTTCAGTTGTTGGATACTAGGAAAAATGTCCTCTCGAAATGCCCAGGCAGGTGGTGGAACTGTTGTCCCTGGAGGTGTTCAAGCCATTCCCTGGCTCTGAGGCCAAGTCTCCATGCTGTCTGAAACACAGTGACCCCATGCAAATAATCTGTTGGTGGTGGCCCTCTGGCCAGTTCTGTGTCAGGAAGCGTGCCTTCAACTTAGCTGCCAGACTGTTGAACTCCAGAGCATAAGGAGATTTCTATGGCACGGTATAATTCATCGGAGCAGAAAAGAGTTTTAAGAGTCCCCTTAAGCTTTGCCAACACAAGATAACCACTTGAATGTGGTGTCTCCTGTAGGCTCCCTTCAGCTGTTTGTAAGAAACAGTAGGAAAAAAATTATTATCTTTTACTATCAAGTGATGAAAAAAGTGCTTTTTTCATCTGTGTCTCATTTAGACCATGAAGAAATTCCTGTAAACAAGGCAGGAGTTTAATTTTTTAGTGGGAACGTAGGCGATAATTTAGTTAACTTTCTGACTGATTCAGGGATTATATCAGGATGGTGAGCAGTCACCTGGGGTTTCTGCAGGGCTCCATTTCAGAGCCAGATAGAGGACTGCATCAGGGAAGGGTCAGGGTGGAAAAGCTTCTGCACCGGAGGTTGACCGTGCACAGAACAGGTTGCCCAGGCCCAAATATGCCAGAGTTCAAGGAGCCTTTGGACACCACTCTCAGACATAGTGTGGCTGGTTTTATGTGGAGGCAGGGGTTGGTTTTATGTGGAGGCAAGGGTTGAACTCCTATGATCCTTGTGAGTCTCCTCCAAGTGGCCATTCTACAATGGCCTGGAAGGCTGTTAAACAGCTTTTAGTTGTGTTAGTTATCAATTTTGTCAGCTTTCAAGTTTTGTATGCAAATAAAAGACAGGGAAATTTCAGCAGTTCTTGTCTGAATGTTAAACTGCCTGTTCCTGAGAACAAACATTCCCTTTTCTGACCACAGTTACAGTGTGTTCAGCCCTGCTTCTGCCTTCCCTTCTAAATCACAGCTAATAGAAGAGGTTTGCAGTTATTGTGTTGTCACTTCCAAATAACTGTTTCTTCTGCCTTTGCCAAGTAGACAGGGGCCAATTGTGAAAATGCTTCACTCAGTAGTTTCAGAAGGGGGCTATGGCAGGGAAGCAGATATACAGAAGCCCAGCTGGACAATCTGAGAGTACGTGCTGTTTAGCTGTCCTGTAAAGGCACTTTTGAAATGACATCTGATAAAGCACCAATAGTAACCTGACAACAAAGCAGTAATACCAACGTTTTGAAACCAGCTTGCAAGAATGAAGCCAGATTAGCTGTTACTCCAGTCAGATTGTGTGAATGGGTGCAAGGTTCACCACAAAGTGGCACGGTAGGTTCTCAAAGATGCTCAACTGAGTTGGGGCTTTGAGCTCCAGTAAAAATCGCCTTCCCCTGCTTACCAGTCACGGCAAGTGATGTCTGCAGCCACTGGAAGAAGACTCTACAGAGGTAAAGCGTGATAGAAACTATTCCAATTTCATAGCAGCACAAGACTAATTTCTTCGGGAGCAACTTTCCACATGAATAAGGAAGCAGAGGAGACAAAAGCAAGCACGGAGATCACATGCTTCAGCTGATTACCCATCAGTTGTATTTTCTTTGCACTCAGGAAAGTAGAAGTGCACAATTGCTTACAACAGAACTCCTAAATCCTGCAGATAATGAAGCGCCAGCAGTGCCACAGTTTTTTTCCATACTTCACATAACATTCCTGTCGTGTTCAAGACTTGAAAGCGTTAAAAGTCTCATTAACACAAAAACATCTTTCCTTTTCAAAATAATGGTTTTGCTTTTATTTTAAAAGTCATTGTTGTCTATAACACTGATGAATGCTACTTACAATTAAAATAGTTTACAAGAATACATATTCTCTAATAAAAAACAACAGAAAAACCATAGGGAATAGAAACCTCCAAGAGTTAAATGGAAGACCCATACATAACATTTTAGAGAAGCAGGCAATAGCAAACTTAGCAGAATTTGTGATGCACTGCTGTTTCTACACTAAAACATCCTTTTTATTCTGCAGTAGTAATATTTACTGCACATATACGAAGTTACACAACATTAGAAATCCAACATGGGTACAGTGAAATGAGGTTTAATGGGTCTTAGAGGGAAGCAAAAGATAAATGACCTTAGAGAGCCAATTACTAGAAGGTAACTGGAGTTGTTGTTCTGCTCGTCTGATAAATGAGGGCGGGTGACAGCTCCAAGTCTGTGCACAAAGTCCAGTCTGTATCTCAAGTACAAAGCTCCACTACAAATCATACTCTGGAGAAGAGTAAGTGTAGTTAAGACGTTCTCCTGTGCAACTTCTTACCTTCCTGAACAGCCGTTTACCATCAGTAGATGTTCATAGATCAGACTTCTCACTGCACGCAGAATTCCTGCTTCTGTGTCAGGGTCAGAAAGCTATGAGGAACTCACTGTGAGTTTCGTAGAGTTATCTCATTAAGTGGACAATAAGTTAGAGTTCAGTGACTCCTGGGTTAGAGTGATTTGGTGTGGTACTGAAAACAGCTTGTGAAGTTGTCTGCTCACCAGCAGTGGTAACGTTACAGGCACTCACTGCAGTCATCCTTCCCAAAAGAACAAAGCAGTGAGGCTTCGTCATATATTTCAGAACACCTGCACTTTACACTGACGGTTGTGATTCTATCTAGGAGTAGCTGGCATCAGAAGACAGTTGGAAAAAAATATATATATATATTTCACAGTAAAACAACTGCAGGCAGTCCACTCATTAAACGTTACCACTTTTTTAGAATGAGCATCAGGCTTGTTTCAGTAAAAGAACTGCTGCTTCAAAGAAATTTTTATTTCCCTATCACAGATTTAAGATGTTCCCGTTTGCACTCTTCAGTGAGCTCTTCAGCAATATGCAGAGCCTTGACTCTCACCAACAGGAGAACAACTTCTTCACTTTCATCACTATTACAAAAACAAGTTGACATAGCAACACATTCACACCTGACTTCAAAATCAATAAAGCTAAAACGTGCCTTGAGCTACAGTGACCACTAACTGCACCCAACGTCTAGAGCCTCAAACTAGCCTGAACTAGTACTGCAAAAGCGATCCATTTTACATTATGGATTGCATCTTTAGTTGTACGTAGATGTTGGAAGTACATCACTGAAAGTGTTAAATGCATGAGGCTTGAGGAATTTAAGAATCATAGAATCATTAAGGTTGGAAAAAACCACAAAGATCATCTAGTCCAACTGTCAACCCATCACCACCATGCCCATTGAACCAGTCCATAAAAGAAATATGAACATGTTACCTGTGGTTATTCCTGTGAAGCATACGTGCTCACTGAACCAAATACTGGCAGAAGTTCACTGACTCGGGGAGAGTTGACCCACTTCCATGATTTTGGAACGACCTTTCTGGGAAGCATGCAACCACCTGTTCACCCAGAGAGTATTTTGAAAGAAAAAATAGAAAGAAAAAAAAAAGGCTTTCAGTAACACTAAGTCACACCACTTCTGACAGACTTCTCCTTTTGGCTAGTTCAGTTATTATTGGCAGTGTTTACTCTTCAAAAAACAAAACCATCATTTTAAGCAGTTATTCCTAAAGCCTGGGAACCAATGCATGCTTTGAAATTCTTTTATACACCAAGGTCATTAAAAAACAAAGAAACAAACAAAAAAACAACTTCAAATGTTAAATAATTACACTTCAGACTACATCTGTCCCCATGGAAATAAGACCTTTCACCTCTTTACACTTCTCTATGTTTTCTGGCCCTGGTGGTGTGTTGAAGAGGTTCAGAAGAAGGCAACGATTCAGCAGCTTGCTCAGTCCCACACCACAGACTGTGTCTTCCTGTACAGTCCCATCCCAAAGGAGAACCTTGGAGAGCAGCTGCAGTAATGGAGAAACAGAACATGCATATCTGATGGCTGAGGGTGCGTTAGAACCTCCTTTTTAAACTTAAAAGATACCATGTCCATCCAATCTCAGTACTCATAAAACAGGATTTATTCTTCCTTTTGACTCCGTGAGCTGCTAGGAAAGTTAGACTGTATGATGGCACAAACATCAAAACCTCATCAACTGTACTTCCTCATTAAAATAGTTCCTGTCCTCTTCTCGCCCAGCCCTTTGTGAGTACTCTCCCATACAATTTCTGGGCATGGTTTAGAGAACATTCCCGATAGGCAGCCTGCAGATGATCACCTGCTTTGAAAGACAGCACCAATAGGGGCTGCACAACGGCAGTCTCAAACACAGATAAGTCACACTAATAAGCTGCTGAACAGATCCAAAGAGTTTAATGCATGACCCGCAGTACTACTTACTCTGGGGTAAACGGATTCACGACTTCACTCCAGGAAAAAAAAGAGTGGCAAACTGTCAGAAGATACCCAACACAAACACATTTTCAACCGTTCTGCACATCACCACTTCTAAAGAGAAGACTGACAGTGAGGATGGAAAACAAACTGAAAGGAGAAAACTTCAATCTGCAGTAAAAGACCACTGGTCCCGCTTTTAGGAACTTGCATGTATTTGACAGGACATTTAAATCAGGCAATACACAATCTCAGAAGGTGATACCAGAATATTATGTCTGTTTTGTGTCTGCCAGGTATCAGCACTAAGCTCCCTCTTGTCTTCTCTGCATCTGTCCATGACAAACCCTTACACAACAGCTTGCCCCAGGAGTGAATATGGCAAGTCCTCAACATTCCCAAATTCCCTGATTTTTCTACAGGAATGTGCAACATGGCAGCAGGAAGCCTCTGCAGGGCTGTCACCATGGCCTTGTTAGCACACACAGCAGGGGAACTGGGACGTTAATGTGTTTTCCTGCATCTAAACCTCTTCTTCAGTACGAATCCAAATACACTCATAGAGGAAATGGATCTAAGAGGGAATTGAATCACAGGCATTCAGACATTCCTAACTCAGCACTTTAGACTGAATAAAGCTATACTAATACGCTTACACGCACATGCAGGGATTGTATTCTACAAGAGCAACATGGGCACTGTATGCACATACTGAGGAAACAGACCTATCCACAGAGTGCCAATGACTGATCTCATGGAAGGTTAGCAGGAACAGATGATGAAATTAAAGTCTCTTGACTACGTATCAGAGGTGGGTAAGCATAAATAGCTCACTGACGAAAACAGCTAACCTTCCTATTAAAATACATTAAACTCTCAGGAATCAGATTTGACTGAAGATACATTTCCTCAAAGACGACAGTCTACTTTTAACTAAAATGATTTTCACAGACAAGATCGGTGCTTTTTCTTTACCTCAACAGCTGACCAAAACCGTCTGCCTTGGAACTTTGAACATGGCGATGATTTGTCTTCCACAGTGCTGGTCAGAAAAAGAGGAAGAGGAAATAAGGATTTTGCTTGACCTGAAAGGAAGACAAACAGACAATTCATCTCTTAAACACCGATGAATTACAACTATGGGATTCTTTCAGCAGTGACAACCAGAATCAAGGCCTAAGGAAACAGCTGTTAACTGCAACTCCTTACAATACCCAATGGAATTAGCAGTTGGAAACACTCGAGTATGTGTTTAATGGATTCTCAGCAGGACAGCACTGCTTGTAACCAGACAAACATGCTGCATCAGGCTTAGCAACACTCTTCTCCCAGCTGTGTCTTAACCCCACACCTACCAGAGTCTTACCAGTTATCCTCTCTCTAAGAGCGTCCAGCAATAAGCATCAGCAATATCAACTATTTCAGGAAAGAAAGGAGGAGTCAGGAGTAGAAGGGGGAGCAGACCACCACAAATAACACAAGCCCTCAGATACTCCAAGTTAAGATCACAAAACCAGACTCTGGGCTGTGCCCCATAAACTAAGAACTTTCCATTTACTAAAGCTTTTAGTTACAGGAGCAAAAAAGCACTAAGTTGACTGTGTAGTTACTCTTGTCAGAAAGAGTTAATAAACATTAATGTTTGGTAACTATTCCTACAATGAAACAGTAGAAGGCACATTTGTTCCATTTGCTCATGGATGTCTACAATATATTTCACCCACGCTTCTGGGGAAAAGGTACAGAAAAATAGAATAAAGGCTAAAAAAAGAGGCTAGGTTGCAGGTAGACTTGGTGGTCTTTAAGGTCTTTCCCAGCCTGAGCAGTTCTATGATTCTATGACTAAAAACAACAATTTTAAAAAGTAAAAAAAAAATTCCCAGAGACAGCTTACCTTTTCGGATACAGAGGGATAAAGACCTCCTCCTCTACAGACTGCTTCATCCTCAGGACAACCGTGTTAATCAAATCCTGTCAAAAAAAAAGAAAAAAAGAAAAATATTAACACATCCTCACAAGAAAAGGATCTCACCTTTCACTTACAACAATTTAAGCCCTTTTCAGGAAAAAAGAGATACCGAAGACCACAAAAAGACTTCTGCGGTTTTGAACAACTGCACAGATTGAAATACCCATTACATTTCATATTTTGTATGTCTCTTAAAAGCTCAGACAGGAAAATCCTTCTTCTGTTATTCAGCAAATACGCATCGTGCCTCTCCCAGCTCCTCGTGACCTGCTCACTAAGGCAGTTCAAATCTCAATTTGAAATACATTCCAACTTTGGACAAAAAACTGATTAAACTAAAGAAGCCTACGGTCTTATCTATTCTTCCTAAGGCATTGGTCAGAATTGTTTAAATGCATTAATTCTATGCTGTAGAACATAAACGATACACCATTCAAAAGGAGTATTTCTTCACTCTCCCTTGAAAATCCTTCTCAACATGGGAGGAATTTTGCTCTCATATCCTGACCAACCTTTGCTCTTCTGGAATTCAGTCACCTCTGTCAGAGCCAGTTCTTCATCACTCGGCATGCCTTCGTGGTGACCAGCTGTTTGTGAACGCTCTCTCAGCTGCCGCCTGCAAGTCCTGCATTCTGTAATGAACTCAGGTGAGTTATTCACCATGTACATACGTAAAAGAAAGCTCAGTGATATACTAAAAACACCCGGTGAGAGCAATAGCCTAAGGAAACACAGTGAGGAAGCAGAAGTAAGCATGCAACCCTAGAGACACAGACTGTAACAGTAAGGTACTTTGTGAGCTGCCAAAGGACATTCAAAGCATCTCTAGCGACCTTCACTTCACCACATTCATACTAGGAACTCCCCCCACCTGAAACACCAAACATCTAACATGGTACTCCATACTATCCCTGCCAGAGGTAGTCTGTAAGAAACTACTGCGCTCAACAGTCCATCGCATAGAAACTGTGACTGCATCCAGGAACAAGACAAAGAGGTGAATGCAGAACACTGATTCTGCTTCTGCTCTTCATTTGGAGACTAACCAAAGTAAATAAAACCTCCTGATGAAAAATTCACAGTGTCCAGCGTAAAGCACAGTCAATATTATCAGTGAACTGTAGGACAGCTGTGGCTGCTCCCTCGTGCAGGGGGATTGCCAGGTCACAGCCTGAACCGGGAGGTGAGCACCTGAGTGAGCACAGGGAGGGACCCCAGATCCACCCTTCCTCTCTGCCCTTCCTGGTGACGCTTCCAGCTGTGCTTCCCAGAGTGCACACACACTCAGAGTCTGCATGCTTTGCACCCACCCCACCTGCACACCAGTTAGAACCAGAAAGGGCTACATCCCCGAGCTCACTCTTCTCAAGCTGCTGCCAGTTATCAGTCAATCCTTCCTTGTCCTCCTGTTCTACAGTGCCTGCGTCCCAAACAAAGGCTCCACATCACCTTCGTTTGCTTTACACCTTGTAACAAGTGATGGAATACCAGCTCACCGCTTCCCAGTCCTGGATGGAAACGGACAGTGCCTACCACACTCTGTTCCCAACAATGGAAAAGGCAAACTGAGCCTGCATGTTAAGTTCCAGCTTCCAAACTTTACACATTATTGCATTTAGATTTCAACAGTCAGCTCCCTACCGTCTCCTGTTATTTGTGTCCCCTTGTATGTATGTCCCAAATTACCCCTACTGATTCTTCAGTTCTACAGAGAAGTAGAAGCCAGAAGCGTTTTCTGCTTGGGCTGTTCATCTGTATCAGCGTCAGCTGGCTTCAGTGCACACAAGACACAAAACCAGCTGCCCCTGCTGACATACTGCAGCATAAGAAAACACAGCATTTCCATCAAATACAACCAGCAACACAACAGTTGTTCTCTATGTAAGTTCTCTATGTATCTTCTCATGCCCCTGTAGAATTTGTAATTCATAGCAGCATCTGAAGGCTTCTCTCATTCCTGGGCAGTTATCTTTGAACTGTCAATGCTCTCCACGTGTTTCTCATACTCCCTCTGGTGGGCACGGGGCACATCCTGCAGTGATGCCATCCTAAAAAAGAACACACTCAGACAATCAAAACCACGACAAGTCAACAGTTAGCACATTTCTGAACATCTTCCGCTTAAAACAAAGCACAAAATCCTTGCTAATAGCAGCACCTGCACTGGAGCAAAGAAGAACTGCAAGACTTACCCATACCAACATTTACAGAAGCACTGTGTGTGGACAAGATTCATGCTTTGGAAAACATCAAATGTCACTGACGTAGTGGTAGTTCTGAAAGTACCACCACTTCCCTTGGAAGTTCCCATCTCCACCCAGGACATCTCAGCTGCCCACTGCCTTGTCTGAACAGGCTGAAGAGCCACGACAAAAGGACTGACAGCCCCACCTGCCCTGAGTCGCTCACCTTCCCGCTCCTCCTCCTCGCTCCCGAAGCTCAGCGCCGCCCCGCTTCCCCGCACGGCTCCCCCGAGGGCAGCGGCCGCTCCGCGGCGGTTCGGGCCGCCTCACGGGACGAGGCGGTGCGGGTCAACGTCGATCCGCTCGGAGTCGTCGTTTCCGCGGTCTCTGGCGCCCCCGCGTGGCCGATCGGCGGAATGGTTTGGAGTTGTCGGGCGCATGCTCGCTGTGACCTGGAGGACTAATCACAATAGAGAGCGGCGGATGAGCTGCACAGAGCGGTTACGAAGCCACTTCCGCATTCCTACGCGCACGCGTTGTGCCGCCTGCAGGACTGAGCAGCGGACAGCGGCAGTTCCGCGCATTGGCCACGAGGTGGCGGCAGAGACCGCGGAAAGAACTTGGACGGGATCGATGCGGCCCGCGGCGCAATCGCTGGCTGTCAGTGCTCTGTCGAGATGACGGGGGAAGAACACGGAATGAGAAGTGGGGGGCGGTGGGGGTGAAGACGAAGAAAACAGAGGGAAACTCCTCCAAACTCAGGAAAGCCGTGCTAAGAGCTTTACAAAAAGAAAATAATAATAATAATAATAAAAAACAAAAGATAAAAAAATTACTTTTTGCCAGCATCTGTTGCACTGTTTTTAAATATTCACGTGCCAAAATGTAACTGCCCAGTACATTTAACGACAACAAAATTAAAGCACGTTGGCAGAAAGCAGAGCGCCATATTGGTGTTCACTCAGCCTCTGTCTTCTTCGTGCTTTCATGTATTTCACAGCTACCTAATGTAAATCACAGCTACCTCTGGAAGACAGCCCGAGAGCTGTGCAGGTCCATCAGGCTCAGCTGCAGCTTTCATCTGCCCTTCTCTGGCCCTCCTGCAGCTGGAGAGAGAGCACAGGAGGGCACGTGGGATGCAGACCCTCCCCAGTCAGCCGCAGCAGTCGCTCCTGCCAGCACTCCCTTTCCCCCACGTCTTTCCCATTGGACAGTCTGGAGCCCTGTGTGGCAGAGGAGGAGAGAGCTGCAGGCAGAAGGAAAACGGGCTGCTGGGATTCCTCCATCCCACTGCCAGGTGTCTTCTCTGGCATTTTGGGGGTGGGAAGGGAGTTGTGGGAGCACCCGTGGGGCTCCGGGCAGGAGGGAAGGAAGCAAAGATGCAGCTGCAGGCAGCGGGCTCTGGGCTGGAGCAGTGCAGCCAGGCACAAACAGTGACAACGTACACACACAGATAAACACCCAGCACAGAATCTGGCACTCCGCGGTCCTCCCAGAGCTTGTTACTGCTTTTTAGGCTGCTCTACAGGTATTCTGTCCTATCCCCTTCATTCCCCTGTCTCTTGCCCCCTTCCTTCACCCCGTGCCTTCCCCATTCCTTTTCCAGGCTTTCCCTTTCCTTTCCCCGCTTCCTTCCCCACGCCTTCCCCCTGCAACAGCCCCATGTTCTGCTGCTGTTCTCAGCTGACAATCCTTACACCACACTGTTCAAACACATCGGATCAGACTGCACACTGGCACTGATTTTAAAACAACAACAACAAATACATACAGTATTATGCGTGGATAACAAACTCCTACCTGCTTGAAGACCAATAGCAGCTCCTCATCCTGCAGTAACTCCTGCACACGGCCAGGTCTCCCGTGCAGGGATTTGGCATCCGCAGTGGCTTCGCAACATTGGATTTGAGTCTTTGACTTCCACCTCAATCTGCTCGACAGCAAACTGCCAGAAAGGAGGAAGAAGGAACGTGCCAGCAGTGGATGCGATCGGCAGAGCCAGCAGGGCATCCCCTGCTTCAAAGGGCACTCTGCCTTTCATCCCCACCCTGGGGCAGCCACTCTCCTGCTTTGCCTCTCCCCAGGGCCTGCAGGGTTTGTTCCATTGCGTGCTGTACCCGCATGGCCAGCACGTGCTACGGAGCCCAAGTGGAACACCTGTTGCAGAACAAGTCTTCGCAAGGACAAGACCTACAACCCAGATGAGCTCCCTCTACGAAACAAAACACTTGTGGCTACAGCCACAACTACAAGCTGTCTCAAAACTGGGGTTCTGGAAAATTATGGGACATGCAGCTTTCCAATCCTGAGCAGCTTATGGAAGAGCAAGGAGAAGGAAATAAAGGATGGCAGAGCACCATCAAAACAGACAGTGCATGTCCATGCAGACTCGCAAACCCACAGCTTCCTGGGTTGTTTCTGCTTTTGTAGCATTTGTGTGCTGCAGATGAGGAAAACGCTCTGCTGTTTGAGTCTTCTTCTGCAAGAGCCACCTACAGGTAAATGGCAGCTAACCTGCAGACCGAGCAGTACTGCCTGGCGTTGGTCAGGGGGAGCTCCTCCTGCCGCTGCTGGATGGTGATGCTGACAGGGCTGCAGATGCTCTGCAGGGCCAGCTCGTAGCTGGGAGCCACGAATGGACACGGCGGGAGAGAGGAGAGAGCTGGCGGGGACCAGCCGAGGCATCCAAGAGCATCCAAAAGCCCTCACTCAAAAGCATCACAAAGCCACAGCCAGCAAGCTGGCCATGATCATGAGCAGCATCCTGGGATGCTGGAGATTCTTTGCTACCATACACTACGGGAGCACAGCTCTCGCTGCAGGCATCCCACAGCCAGACAAAATGGGAACAAACCCGCAGCTCTGCTGCACGCACAGCCCACAGCCATAGCCTTGCAACATGAGCTGCCTTGCTCTTGCTTGCATCCATCCCAATCCCTGGGAATGAAGACTCAGAAGGCAGTCAAGGCGTTGATCCAGCACCAGCGTGCTTTTATTCCCTAAGAGCCAGGAGGGCTTTTTGGTGAGAGGTCCGGTGTACACAGGGGACTCATTCTCTCTGGTGAAGGAGAGAGGGGCTCAGAGCTCATGCTGCTGCCCGGTGCCTGGGACTGGAGCTCTGATTCTACGTCCCCCTCCACCAGGCTCGGCTCCTCCTGGCTGACGCTGACCTGCTCCTGCATGGAGCTGCTGCTGTCGGGGCACTCGGGCTGTGCTTGGGCTGGGCTGCACTGCAATGGTGCCCCGTCACAGTCCAGCTCGGTGAGCGTTGTTTCTGGCAGGGTCAGGTCAGCGTCTTCTGCACAGCTGGGAGAGATGAGGGCTTCCACCTGGATGAGCACCTTCATTCCCTCACTGATGTTATATGGAAGGCTCTCATCCGAGCTGCAGCGATTCCTGCTTCCTAGCAGCTCTGCACTGATACCAGCACACAGTGAAGCATCGCTATACACTCTGGCTCTTCTGCGTGGACGAGGGCTTGGTTCACCTAGGGAGGAGTAGATACACAGGCAAACAGTTAGTGGCAAACTTGCACAAGCTGAATGATGAGAGTGGTTCTTGAGATTTGCTTCTGCAGTGGCAGCAGGACAAATCCAAGAGGACAATAGCAACAGTAGGAGCACTGTCTCGAAAGGAACTGTTGCACTTTTGTTGTTTGTCTTTCTCTTTTGTGTGGACTCCAAGCATGAATTCGATGGCGCTGACAAGCAGGGTTTTGACAGCTGGATGTGCACCCTTACCTGCCAGGACCACCACCTCTGTTTCCGAGGGCTCCCTGGCATCGCGCTGCAGTTGGCGTTTGCCCACAGAGGATGGTTTTCTGGGCCTGAAGCAGGAACACCAACTGCATGCTGGGGATTCCTTCACCCTGCTGGGTGGACTTGGTCTGGAGGGAGAAAAGAGGGAGCGGTGTGAGTCGTGCATTCTGCTTGGTGAGGGAAGAGCTGCCCTGAGCTCTTGCCAACACTTGCTTGTTCCTAGCACTGCCTGCTTCCTGCTGAAACACAACTTAGAAGCTCGCTCTGATTCACACGGTTGAGGACGGTTCCATTCCTAGAGCTCAGCCCTGGAGTCTTGCTGGCTACATTCCCCTCAGCCATGTCAACCCAGATGCAGAGCATGCGAGCAGAGGCTGCACAGCTGTCCAGGACAGCATCGAATGGAGGGCTTTGATTCCGCTGGCAGGCTTAACTGCTTGCTGAGGAACCGTGCAGCCAGAGAAAAAGTTCAAAAGCATCTCTGACACGCACACTACCAATTGGCCCCCTCTGGTAGCTAAACTGATCCGTCAGGCAACTGCTTGTTAGTTGAACCTCAGAGGCCAAAGGGAGGGGACATTCAGTACACCACCACACGCACCATTAGAACCACGTAGCTTCTGCAAGTTTTGGCACTAGCAATCGTGGGGAAAAACCCACAAAAGCCCAAACAACCAAGTCTGATAGGAAGCTGCTGGAAAAGAAAGTCCTCTTTACCTTCCAGAAGGAAAGTCAATGATTGTGTGGAATTTCCCCCGCGCAGCTGCGGGGCCTTCTTCCACTTCCATGTCCTTGCTCTCTGTCACAGTGGGAGAGCTGCTGTGGCCTCCCCTCTGTGCCTGTGCCTCCTCCACGGTGAGCAGCTTGGTGGCAGGAGAAGACACCTGCACAGACTTGGGCCTTGATGGAGAACTGCGCCCTGGAAGGGAAGACCACAGCTAAGAGGGAGGATCAGAAAGCAGCGGCACAGCCATCACACTTCTGGGGGAGGTGCCGCACATCTCTCAGCCTTGCTTATCCAAACCACTGGAAAAAGAGGAGGTCAAAACCCTTTCATCAAGCTTCACCTGCACACAAAACATCACCATGACAGGGACGGTTTTCTCATGCTCAACTTTGGGCTTGGACATTCTCCGCATCCATCCACAGAGGATGCCATATTCTCATCTAAGCCCACAAATCTGCTGGCCCCTCGATAGCAAAAGCGTATCTCAACAATCCTGGAGAAGGCCTGCATTTGATCAAGGTGTCTCATCAAGACAAAGCTCATGCAGGAAGACGCTCACCTGCTCCATCTCCGATGCCTGATGTGGAGCTGGAGCAGAAGAGGACATCGGTGTGGGTGATGAGGAATTCCACCACATCTGACTGCCTCTGCAGTTCCACGCAGGCAGCTCTTCCGCTGGCGCAGGCAGCCTCGTTCTGCTGGGATCTGTAGAAAAGGCAGATTGGAGAAGTCATTGACCCGAGATCGTTTCCCCACATTTGGGCATTTGGGCAGCCAAAGGCTGTCCAGATGGGCTCTGGAGACTTCCAGTGCAGTGGGCAAGCACTGATGCCACTGAAGACATTCTCCCAGGTGATCAAGGACACACCAGCCCCATCTGACAAGACCAAGAGAGCACAAATTGTCCTCCTCTCCAAACTGTGCCTGTAGGGAGAACAGACCTAAGCCTTGTGCTGAGACGGAAAAAGAAGTTTACCTGAAGAGGTTGGGAGCCCATACAATTGCTAAGTTCTTAGCGGGCATGTTTGTAATGGAGCAGCTCCCAGCGAGACAAGCCAAGTGTCTGATCAGGTACTCCAGCGTCCTGGAAAGCAAGAGCCAAACCTTCAGCACCACTGAGCACGCCGTGCTCACATTCACCAAACAAACCTCACTTCATGCCACTGCTTGTTCTTGCTACGGAATAGCAAGTAGATCAAGCTTTCCCAAGTGCCACGCTGCAGCACCAAGCCCCAGCACAGTACAGCCGCAGCCATCAGCTGCACCAGCCGTGCCCCCGTGCCCAGGAGCTGACCCAATCCATTCACCCCACGCAGCCATCCACCACTTCAACACACACAGCCATCACGTTGCCAGCGTGAGACAAAGCCTGCCATCGCATCATCACCCTCTGAAGTGCAGCAGGGCTGAGCTCCCCACACCGAGGGGAGCAGTTTTCTGACCTGTAGTGAGGTGCAGGCAGCTGCTGGATGACCTCCTGCATTCTGACCAACCGCTCCTCATCTGTACTGGCACAAACAGCGTCCTGGAAGAAAGCAGAAAGGGATTGAGACACACATCATGCGAGTCAAGTGCATGGGGCTAACAGAAAAAGGGCCTCAGAGCTGCAGAGGGCACTGCTGCTCCCATCTCCCACATTTCCAGTGGCAGGATGCTAACACCAGGTGTTACGGTGCACGCGGTGTGCAGGAAGCACGAGCTGCTTGTTGTACAGAGACACCCACTGGATGTCCATCAAAACCCCAACTTCAACAGAAAAAAGACCCAAAAAAGGTGCGCAGGCGTGTGTGTGTATGGGACAGGCCACGAAGAGGGACATGAAGGCCATTGCCTTGTGCTTACCGAGAACTTGCCATGCAGCTGCTCGCTCAGCAGAGGGCTCGGGAGCTCCCTGAAGTACATCTTGCACAGGGAGCTCACGCTGTGAATGTCCCGGACGGTGAGCTCCGGAATCTGCTCCGACTCAAATTCATGGCTGGAGAGAAGGACACAAAAACAGAGGGCTTGGAGAAAGAGGAAAACAACTCCAAAGCAAGACAACATACAGTCCAGAAGCACTCTTACCGCAGCTTCTGGATCTTGGACGCCACGCCGGACAGGCGGTAGATCCCCTGCACCACGCCGTGCTGCTCAATGAACTCAGCGCAGCTCTGCAGGACCTGGGGGACTACAGAACAAGGGCCAGCGCTTAGCTGAGCTCCTGATTCAAGTCCTGCTTCAGCCGCTGCCCCTGTCACATCCCATCCACTAAGCTCAGTCGGGCTACTGCATGCCTCCTCCTCACAGGAGAAAGAAGGCTGTCGCAGACGACGCAGGCAGGCAGGAGCCGGGGACAAAACTGGACACGGACGTGTTCTTGGCTTTCAAGAAATGCCAGGACCTGCCAAGCAGCCTGCAGAAAGTAATTCTGGGGAAGCCAGAGACACTGCCACAAGTCCCATCACAGCTCCCACCGCAATGGAGGCGTGAGACCTCATGTCCAGAAGAGCTAGGAAACTGACACACTACACTCTCTTGGGCCAAAAGGCTTCCTCAGTTTTCAGGCTAGCGTGGAATTGGTTTACACCTTTGGCTTTAAGCAAATACAAGTGTGCCAGTCTCCTCTGAGCATTAGCCTCAGCTTCCCTTTCAGCCATCAACTCCCATTTCACGTTTCTCCACCGCTATCAACCTGCCCCTTGCTAGACATGATCTCCCTTTCTTTCATCGTGTCATGCCCAACAGAGGGAGGAAGCTCTCAGGAACGGGCTGTTCCTTACCATCACGGCCAGAGTGGAGAAGATGCTCTCCCAGGTCACAGCCAAACACCCCTTCCTTCTCCCTCTCCAGCTCCATCTCCCGCTGCTTCGGTTCCTTTGGGCGGGCCTTCACGAAGGAACGAAGGAAGCTGAGGAGCTTGCCACGCTTCTTTGGCACTGCACAACAAAAGGAAGAAACCAGTTCATTTCAGGTTGGGCTCAGTGCAACCAGGCTGAGCGGAAACACATGCTACAGAGCGCGTCAAAGCGGCAAGAACATTGCCAACACTGCATTCTACAAGGATTCGAGCATTTGCCCAAGCCCTCATTCTCACTGCCTACAAAACAGCAGCCCTACGCCTCGTGGGATGCAGGAAGGATCATCAACACACAGGAGAACGTGGGATGGATAAAGGAGGTATTCAACACAGAACACACCCAGAAAAAGACTCCATGTGACTTCCCCGCGCCATCACATGTAACATCCGTACCTGGCTTTGGTGCTGAGTTGATGAGGGCCTCGGGAAGTTTTCCACTAATGAGCTCCACGCACTCAACGGGGAAGAACCCAACCTAAGAAGAAAAGAAAGAGTGATGGAATACTGGATGCAGCGTTTCTCAGGCCTCGACTGTTGCACCAACAAAGAATGGCCTGCACAAAAGTAATCCTCGCCCAGCATTTGCAGCCAGAAGACCTACAAAAGCAATACTTGGTTCCAGAGAAGATGGCTCTGTCCTCTGTGCTTGTACAAAGGACAGAGGTGGTCAACTTCTGACTGCGCATTGAGCACAAGAGGCTCTTGCTTCTAAGTCACATGAGGAGACAGTTTCCTACCCAAGCCCAGAGCCAAAGGGAAAGTCCTCTGACAGCGACACAGGGAAACTGTTGACGTCCAGAAGCCACCCTGTGCAGGCCGAGCAGCTCGAAGCTGACGTTCCTGACTTGACTGCAGTTGCGCCCACAAGTCTGAAGCTTGTGCCTACCTGAAAGCCACGCTTGCCTCTCCACCAGGGGCTCTGCTCCTTTGCTGGCATAGCAGTAATGCACACCAGGTCTCCCACCTGCAAGACATTGCAACATCAATCCCAGCGTCAGCGCAGCTGGGAGGAAAGCACAGCTGAAATGGCACCCTTCTTCTGCACTGCCAAAGAGCGCACAGCTTGAGAGCAATTGCACCGGGGCAGCTCTTCAGGCATTTCCTGTGGGAAAGCTGGGCTTGGAGGTACAAGAGTCACTGCCTTACACACCAGACAGAATACAGTGCAAGCATGCCAAATCTTTTAGACATGGCTGAACTCCTCCCTGCATCCAACCCAGTGCAAGTCCTCTCTGGACCTGCATCTTCTGGGCTTCGCCTCACAAGGCATTCTGAAGGTGTCTGAGAATATTCCTGACGCATTCACACGGTATACTCTTCTGGCCGTGACAACAAGGAACGCCTTCTTTATCTGCTTACCTCCAAGGAGAGCTCATCCGCTGCCTGGGCAACGTATCTCTTAATAACATGGCCAGCAGCAATAGCTGGAATATTAAGAGATGGCTCCTCCTGGACCAGCAAGGGCTTCCCCTGGTTCTCAGGCTGAAACACAGAGCACAGGCCATGGTGAGGAGCTGAGGACAAACAAGGAGCATTTCAGGGTGCCATCTCGATGCCACTAGCAAGGAAATGAAGCTTTTAAGGCAGCTCTTCAGGGACACCGAGAGAGCCGGAAGGATGCTCTCTCTCTTGAAAAGCAGGAGAGCACACCGGTGGCTCATTCTGCTGGCTCAAGGCAGGGAACAGAGACCAAGCAGAGCTTCACACTGTACCTCCGTCAACGCCCGGTCAGGCCCACGGCTGATCTCGCTGCTCGCGATGCCCATCACAGCAGGCGCGACAAGCTGCAACAGAAAAGAAACACATTTCCTGCACTCACACAGCACTGGATCAAGAGACTTCTTCAGAACTACTTCTAGAAACAACAACTGTGTGCAGTCTATTCAAACGGGACAGCCGTTGCAATACGCAGCACTGGACCAAGTCGCTGTCCCTCTGCTAGCAGATGGGGACTCTGGCACAAAGCAGCAGATGCATTTGCCCGCAGCACGCTGAGAGCGCAGTAGCAGGCCAGGGAGAGGTGTCACTGCTGGGGCTGGAGCTGCTCCCCAGCCCCCGGCTCCCAGCAGCAGCCTCACCACCAGCACCGGCCGCAGCCTTGCCCACGCATTTCGCTGCCTGCATCTCTGCTGTGCTCCCTACAGCTGTCGGGCACACTCACACAGCCAAAGCATGCACGCTTCTGCCCCTGGCTCATGTTGTGCAGCTCTGCACAAAGTGCGGCTAGGGCTCTTTGCCTAAGGGATTGCCTTCCTTCACACTAGCTGCTCCCAGCACTACAGGCAGCATCCTGCTGAGGGTTGAGCTGGAGAGGAAGTGGAAAAAACCCACACGTGACCAGAGCTGCATTTCAGCTGGATGAGGCTGTGTTACTACACACGGTGTGACTAAACATGGGCTGCTGAACCATGTGGCAATACAAAACATGGCACGTACCTGGCAAGAGATCAGAACAAGGGAGAAGCAGATCCTCGAACCCGCAGCCGTTCCTTGTCACTTTGCTCTGATCTTCCACAAGCAAAAGCTGCACCAAGGGAGCAGGCAGAGGGTGGGCAGGGGAGGGAGAAAGAGCAGGTCAGTGAGCTTGCACAATTGAGCAAAGGGAAGAACCAGGGAAGAACCCTGGCACAAATGCCACCTCGATGGATGGCTTTGGACTGGATGGCTTGGGGGAAAATGGCCTCTGACGGTCCAGACGAAGCAATATGATCCTAGGAGCTCTGCCAGCCAGCACTTCTCAAGCCCTCGCTGCCCACCCGTCTATCCCGCACCGTCTCAGCTTACCTACAAGACGCTGCGCAAGACGGGATGAAGACAAAGATACTCAATCAGTGCACAAGTGCAACAAGCCACGTACTCACGCCGAGCTCAAGCGCTCCAATGAAGGGAAGCAGCACGCGCTGCTCCTCCCCTCATTCTAGCCGCTTATGACATCACTAAGGGCCACCCGGCTGCTCCACCATGGACGGACAAGGTGGGGAGGCAAGACCACGTCACAAGACCACAGGATTCCAAAAGGGCACCCCAGCGTTCGAGAAATCAGTGCGTGGTTGGAATTCCATCCCAGCCAAATCCTGGAGAAGCTGGCATGGGGTTGGCGGGACCAAAGTGCAGGACCCGGAGCTTGGTGCTGTTGAGCCTCTTGCTGGGCCTATGGCAAATCCACACTAGGGTCCTTCTTTGCATCCACGGGCGGCTTAGAGCAGCCATCTCTTTCACCTGGATGGAAATAAAGGAAGAGAAATACATAGTACTACTACTAGACTGCTTCGACAGTTTCTTTCCCGAGTGCATTTTTGCCTTTTGGCTTCCATGACGACCTCATTTCCTCCTCCTTTTCTTTGGGGGGAAGCTGCCCCCAGTGCCCGAGCTTCACAAGATAGCGTGAAACATGACACTAAGACAAACGCTTGCCCTGGGTGCAGGGTGGCTGTGCTTTGCCAGGTATACTAGCGGGCTAGGAAGTGCCACGTGGCAGCCCCAGGCCAAGTCTGCATTCAGTCACTGTGGCCACAGCTGCTGCCTCACTGCCAGAACGTATCTGAGGATACAGATGGACGCAGGCACTCCTGCTCCTTCTGCAAAGCCCTCCTCTGCACAGCCTGTTACCTGCTGCTCACTGCTACGCCAACCGGGCTCCCCTTTACAGCAGCCCTGGGATAAACACGCCTGTATTCTTCCGTGCAGCAGCGAGCTCCAGGGATGAAGCAGCACAGAGGAAACCAACAGAATCTACTGCTGCTGAATCCACCAGCTCCTTCTGCCCACCAAGAGTAATACCGTGGGACAGAACACAAGGGTGGATAAGCGCTTCCGCTCGCACACTGACAAAGGGAATCAAAACAGCTTCGTCAAGAAGAGCTCATAGCACCTCCCCAGCACCCCTGCCCAATGCTGTCAGGGAAATGCACAACCTGCAACCCCACACGGCTCACTGCACGGACACTGGGGTCTGCCTTAGTTTCAGATGGGAAGGATTTTTCTTCAGTCTCTCTTATGATGCTACAACAGTGAGAACACTCTCGTGTTTATAGTTTCCGATAAGCAGAGCTGTACAGAGCCAAGGCCGTTCTCAGCAAAGCTCTCAAGAAGGAGCTGGGAGGAAACCAAATGAGGACAGCTGATGTCAACGGGCCAAAGGGATATTCCATACCATATGACATCAAGTGGAAGGGGTTTTGGACGGGGTGGGAGCTCACCTCACTCTCTTCCTCTGCTTGCCCATTGCTTGGGAGGTGCTGAGCCACTGCTTCTACATTACTTGTTATATGCATTCATATATATACATTCATATACATGTATATATTTATATATACATCCATTACTTCTGTCCTTTTCTCTACCTTTGGAAAGAGATTTCTCTCAACACATGACTTCCACCTTCTTTTTTTTCCCCCATAATTCTCTCCCCCATCCCACCGGGAAGGGGGCAGTAAGCAAAGGACTGTGTGGTGCTGAGCCACCCACCGGCTTAAACCACAAGAGGGCCGTGGGGCAATGGCAGCAGACATGACGTGCACTGTGGTCAGCAGGAAATGAAAACCATCTGGGGGTACGCAAGCCCACTCTTTCATTTTCCAGAAAACAACCTATGGTGTCAATGAAACATGCCCCTCACTAGGAACATCTGCAAGGATGCTTTGAATGACAGAGGGCATCGCACGCCATGAACGTCACCCTGCCGACACAATGGCATGGCAAACACAGCAGCAACTCCTGGCACCGATACCTCCGGGTACAACAAGCACGGGGCATTTGGTTGCTTTGGATGCAGTTTGAGCGCAGATCTGAGGTCTTCATGGAAAGCGCCTTGCAGAGCGCATCATGTCCTGCACCAGGCAGCGCATCTCTCATCTCTCCAAACTTTGGGGCTTTGAAGCTGCACATTGTTTCTTGGGAGTTTGTCCCCCACAACTCCACAGCACTTTCAGCTGCTTCCTGGTAATTCATGGCTTGCACAGTGCCAAACACAACAAAGAGAGGAGGAAAGAAAGAAGCAAAGGCCATGGCTATGCACAGAAGCGTCCGGGAAGAATTCAGGTCCAGAATGAAACCTGCACAAGTCAACTCAACAGATTCCAAGGAATTCATTGACATCTGACAGAATTTGCAATGCCAGAAGCACTGCCACGCCAACAGCACCGTATTTGGAAAGCGGCACGTTTAAATTAGCCCCCTTGCCCTGCTCTACCCGCTCAGCCAAACACAGAAATCAAGATGCTCTTATCCACACGTGCAAATCTGGGGGCGAGTAGTAAAAGGCTCACTGGGCCATGGGCAAAGCAGGGAGCAGATAGGCAGGAAACAGGAAGGAGCTGAAGTCCAGCTCTCCTACACCAAAGACAGGGAGAGCTGAGTCAGCACCACGGGAGGACTTACGACACAGCTTGAGAGCTTACAGAGACCTGAGGTTGCCAAAGGAGGCCGCCAGGGTAACTCTCACCAGTCTTTTGCAGGGCTCTCACGGATGCTTGCGATGCTGACTTCCACTGCCTATGGCATTGGTAGAAAGCCCAGGTGACAAATGCTCAATTGGTCTGGGTAACGCTTCTATGCTTCCATGGTTAGGACTGAAACAAAAGGAAAAAAAAAAGCATGCAGCCCTATGACATTTGCCTTTCTACTGCGTCTGTCAGAGTGACATCTGCACCAGACTGAAGATTCATCCAAGTCTGTGTTCCACACAGCTCCATCCCAGTGCCAAAAAGAAACACGGACAGAAATGCTTAGAAGATTCTTTGTGCAGATACAAGTGCAGGGTGCATGTGCATTCTCTACAGCAAGAAATAGCAATTTCTCAAGCAGTGGTATGAGGGAAGGTAAATGGAAAGGAAATATAGGATGAACTCTTTTCATATAAGAAGTCCTTGCTAAACCTCTCCCCAGCAAAAAGGAAGCCTGCTGGGCATTGTTAGCAGCAGTTCCCAGAACATCTTGCACCACAAAATGCAGCACGCTCCTTCTTTTCCACAGGCCCCTCGTTTCTCTCATCAGCATCAGATTCACTCCACTTCAAATACACCCATCAGAACAGCCCTTCTGTTCTGCTGAGGTAGGAACCCACTGCTGGGATGTCCCCCACTCCCGTTCCCCGCTATGTCCAGCACCGGCGGGGAAAGGAAGAGACACTGCCATCACCTACCCAGACTTCTTGCAGGGCCTTCCAGACCCTCTCACATCACAGGGAGAAGCGGCACAGCTCTCGTGGCACAAAGCTCGGAGAAGGCTGTAGAAATCAAGGTTGCCGCGACGGTGCTGCTTTCAAAGAACGTGACTTAGCAAAGCACTCACCCAGCAGATGCCTTTCCTACAATCATAGCATCAGCAACGTTGGAAAAGACCTCCATTATCATCCAGTCCAAACACCCACCTACCACCACCATTTCCTTCCCACTAAGCCACGTCCCTCACTACAACATCCAGTGTCCCTTGAACACCTGCAGGGACAGGAACTCTATCACCTCCCTGGGCAGCCCGTTCCAGCAGCTGACCACTCACTGGGAGAAGGTCTTCACAACTAACCTCATAGCTTCCTTGCTCTTCCCTGGACACACTTTAGGCTTTCAGGGTCCCCCTTCTAGAGACGGGCCCAGAACTGAACGCACTAGAAAGCTGTACCAGAAATGAGAAAAGATTCAATATTTCCCTGAGACCAGTTTGAGCTCTATCCACTTGGGAACACTGCCTCCATGTACATTCATAACAATATGTGTATTTATACCTACAGAAATCTGTCTAAACTGGTGTAGAGAGTATCAAATACAAATTGGAGAATCTTCCCAGCATAACATGGATCTTCATGCCTTTTTGTTGTTGTTTCTGATGTTTCCCCTAAGAGTGACTTATGGAAACAGATAGGGTGACTCATAGAATTAAGCACAGTTTGCTTTCATCACGGTGAAGGCACAGGGCGCATATATATATCATATATCATATAACACAGTTTTGCAACACAGCATCAAGCATCTCAGAAGTGAAATCCTTCCCTGTCTCCATATTAAGCGTTTAACAACAGCTGTGCAGAATTTCCAAAATTCTGCCTTTTAGTTTGTTCCACACTTGGCATCATTTAATCACCCAATTTACAAAACAGATATAAATCCTGGGGCCTTTGCTTCATAACGGACAGGTTTGGAGTGGGTGTGTTGCTAATTCAGAATGGTGTAAAGTTTCCCAACTTGTGAAAATGTACAAAACACATATTTGGAGACTACGGAAGGAGTCGCAACAAACCTGAAGCCTTTCTCCTCACGACTGCACCAAATAATCGATGTCGAAACCTCTCTCATCTGATATTCTCTTTTCAGTAAGGATATGTTCCATTAGAGGATATGGTACGGCCTGGTGCTTTATTTCCGACCAGCACATCCAATTGGACTTAGTTGGTACCTTGTGTATGGGGAGCTATTGAATTTATCACCATAGTAGAACTACAGACATTTGGAGTCATCTTCACACTTCATATTTGTACTCCGCCACAAGTAACAGAAGGATTTCAAGGATCAGAGTCCCTCAGTTATGAATTGGCTTTTCTTGCACTTCTTCCTTCTTGCCTGTTTGGATGTTGATCTGAGATCTCTTGCTGCATGGGCATAACATCACCCAGCTGAGACTATGAAGTACTCCGAGACCTTCAGTACTTAATGCTGTTTTCTTAAACCTCTAACATGAAACTATTCTCCCACCTGTCCTAACTCGCTAGTCTTCTCTAGGAGCTTCCCTGAGAAGGTTTATAATAATTTATGCGTTAATCTCCGCGGGTTACCTAGATCGTGAACAGAGCTCAGAAGGAGTAGAGCGACACACAGCTCCGCTTCGCGCTGAGGGCAGTTTTGGCCCTCCGAGCTTGCCGTAGCCACCCTGCGCTCTGGCGCCGGCGGACCGGAAGTACTCGTAGTCACTATGGCGGCCGCCTGCGGGGGGTTTGAGCTGCGAGGCTGTGGGGAACGGTGCCTTTTGAGAACGGTGTTTTTCTGAGCGTTTTATCTTCACCGGGTGGTTTTCTTCCTCGATGTGTCGAATGAACGGCGATGGAGAGCCCACAGAATTCTATCCGCCCTCGAAGCCCGTCATTATTGACAAGCAGAAGCAGAGAGAGGAGAGGAGGTAGAAGGGGTAGGCCGCGGTGGGGGCCGCCCTCAGATTCCTCAGGGCTCTGAGGCATTGGTACTCGAAAAGTGCGTGTCGGAAGGTGACAGAGACACGGGCCCTGCCTCTGCCTTTGCCTCACATCTCGAGGTCAGCTGGGAGCTGAGTGCATGTATTTCTGTTTGTGAAATGGGAATTCCTCTTGTGCTAAGCATTTTTCATGTCTCCAAAACCCACCTGCATTGCTTTAAGCGGCGCAGTGTTTAAAGTGGTGGTGCTGCCTCTGAGAGGAGAGTGACGATGTGATACGTTGCACACTGGGGGTATTGGTCAACAGTTGGCTGCACGTACCCAGCAGTGTGCCCAGGTGGCCAAGAATGCCAGCAGCATCCTGGCCTGTGTCAGAAATAGTGCAGTCAGAAGGACTGGTGAAGCGATCTGCCGGCTGTTCTCAGCACTGGTGGAACTGCACGTCCAGTACTGTGCTCAGTTTTGGGCCCCTCACTACAAGAAAGGCACTGGGGCCCTGGATTGTGTCCAGAGAAGGGCAACAGAGTGGTGAAGGATCTGGGGCACAATATTATGGGAGTGTCTGAAGGAGCAGGGATTGTTCAGTCTGGAGGAGATTCAAAAGGAAACCTCATTTCTCTGCACCACTACCTGAAAGGAGGTTGTGTCTGGGTGGGAGTCAGCTTCTCCTCCCAAGGAGCAGCAGGAGGACAAGAGGTGATGGCCTTCAGTTGTGCCAGGGGAGGTTCAGGTTGGATACTAGGAAAAATGTCCTCTCAAAATGCCCAGGCAGGTGGTGGAATTGTTGTCCCTGGAGGTGTTCAAGCCATTCCCTGGCTCTGAGGCCAAGTCTCCATGCTGTCTGAAACACAGTGACCCCATGCAAATAATCTGTTGGTAGTGGCCCTCTGGCCAGTACTGTGTCAGGAAGTGTGCCTTCAACTTAGCTGCCAGACTGTTGAACTCCAGAGCATAAGGAGATTTCTATGGCACAGTATAATTCATCGGAGCAGAAAAGAGTTTTAAGAGTCCCCTTAAGCTTTGCCAACACAAGATAACCACTTGAATGTGGTGTCTCCTGTAGGCTCTCTTCAGCTGTTTGAAAGAAACAGTAGGAAAAAAAATATTATCTTTACTATCAAGTGATGAAAAAAGTGTTTTTTTCATCTGTGTCTCATTTAGACCTTGAAGAAATTCCTGTAAACAAGGCAGGAGTTTAATTTTTTAGTGGGAACGTAGGCGATAATTTAGTTAACTTCTGACTGATACAGGGATTATATCAGGATGGTGAGCAGTCACCTGGGGTTTCTGCAGGGCTCCATTTCAGAGCCAGATGGAGGACTGCATCAGGGAAGGGTCAGGGTGGAAAAGCTTCTGCACCGGAGGTTGACCCGTGCACAGAACAGGTTGCCCAGGCCCAAATATGCCAGAGTTCAAGGAGCCTTTGGACACCACTCTCAGACATAGTGTGGCTGGTTTTATGTGGAGGCAGGGGTTGGTTTTATGGGGAGGCAGGGGTTGAACTCCTACGATCCTTGTGAGTCTCTTCCAAGTGGCCATTCTACAATGGCCTGGAAGGCTGTTAAACAGCTTTGGTTGTGTTAGTTATCAATTTTTGTCAGCTTTCAAGTTTTGTATGCAATAAAAGACAGTGAAATTTCAGCAGTTCTTGTCTGAATGTTAAACTGTCCGTTCCTGAAAACAAACATTCCCTTTTCTGACCAGTATTACAGCGTGTTCAGTCTGCCTCTGCCTTCCCTTCTAAATCACAGCTAATAGAAGGGGTTTGCAGTTACTGTGTTGTCACTTCCAAATAACTGTTTCTTCTGTCTTTGCCAAGCAGACAGGGGCCAGTTGTGAAAATGCTTCACTCAGTAGGTTCAGAAGGGGGCTATGGCAGGGAAGCAGATGTACAGAAGCCAGATGTACAATCTGAGTGTAGGTGCTGCTTAGCTGTCCTGTAAAGGCACTTTTGAAATGACATCTGATAAAGCACCAATAGTAACCTGACAACAAAGCAGTAATACCAACGTTTTGAAACCAGCTTGAAAGAAAGAAGCCAGATTAGCTGTTACTCCAATCAGAGTGTGTGAATGGGTGCAAGGTTCACCACAAAGTGGCACGGTAGTTCTCAAAGCTACTCAACTGGGATGGGGCTTCTGAGCTCCAGTTAAAATCACCTTCCCTGCTTATCAGTCATTACAATGATGTCTGCAGCCACTGGAAGAAGCCTCTACAGAGTAAAGCGTGATAGAACCTATTCCAATTCATAGCACCACAAGACTAATTTCTTTGAGGTAGGTCAACTTCCCCATGAATAAGGAAGCAGAGGAGGAGACAAAAGCAAGCACGGAGATCACATGCTTCAGCCGATTACTTATCAGTTGTATTTTCCTTTGCACTCAAGGAAAAGTAGAAGTGCACACTTATTACAAACAGAATCCTAATCCTGCAAGATAATGAAGTCGCCAGCAGTGCCACAGTTTTTTTCCATACTTCACTAACATTCCTGTCAGTGTTCAGACTTGAAAGCGTTAAAAAAGTCTCGTTTATTAACACAAAACTCGTTACTTTTCAAAAGATTGCTCTGCTTTTTATTTTAAAATCATTGTTGTCATATAACACTGATAATGCTATTACAATTAAAATAGTTTACAAAATACATATTCGTAATACAGAAAACAACAGACAACCATAGGAATAAGAGCCCCAAAGAGTTAAATGGAAGCCCATTAAAAAAAAAAACCAAAAAAATAACATTTAGAGGAGCAGGCAATAGCAAACTTAGCAGAATTTGTGACACACTGCTGTTTCTACAGTAAAACTCCTTTTTATTCTGCAGCAGTAATATTTACTGCACATATCTCGAAGTTACCAACATTAGAATCTAACACGGGTACATGAGATTGAGGTTTAATGGGTCTTAGAGGGAGCAAAGTGAAATGTCCTTAGGGACCAATTACTAAATGTAACTGAGTTGTTGTTCTGCTCGTCTGATAAATGAGGGCGGGTGACAGCTCCAAGTCTGTGCAAAAGTCCAGTCTGGATCTCAGTACAGAAGCTCCACTACAAATCCTACTCTGGAGAAGAGTAGCGTGTTAAGATGTGCTCCTGTGGCAACTTCTTACCTTCCCTGAAACACCGTTTACCATCAGTAGATTTCACAGATCAACTTCTCACTGCATTACAGAATTCATGCTTCTGTGTCCGGGTCAGAAAGCTATGAGGAACTCACTGTGATTTTGTAGAGTTTTTCATTAAGTGTACAATAATTAGAGTTCCAGTGACTCCTGAGTCAGATGATTTGGTGTGGTACTGAAAAACAGCTTGTGAAGTTGATCTATGCACCAGCAGTGGTACGTTACATAGGCACTTACCTGCAGCATCCTTCCCAAAAGAACAAGCAGTGAGGCTTCGTCATATATTTCGAACACCTGCACTTCACACTGACCATTGTTATTCTATCTAGGAGTAGATGGCATCAGAGAGGGGATATCTGAAAAAAAAAAAAAGCAAGATATTTCACAGTAAAACAACCGTATGCAGTGCCACTCATTTAACTTTACCACTTTTTTTTAGAATGAGCATCAGCTTGTTTGAGTAAAAGAACTGCTGCTTCAAAAAATCTTATTTACTGATCACGAGATTTAAGATGTTCCGTTTGCACTCTTCAGTGAGCTCTTCAGCAATAACGCAGGCCTTAAGAATCCACCACGGAGAACAACTTCTTCAGTTTCATCACTATTACAAA
>NC_052572.1:80182104-80240622 GCF_016699485.2 Gallus gallus | reverse complement strand
TTTACTTTTCAAAAGAGTTGCTTTGCTTTTATTTTAAAAGTCATTGTTGTCTATAACACTGATGAATGCTATTTACAATTAAAATAGTTTACAAAAATACATATTCTGTAATAAAAAACAACAGAAAAACCATAGGGAATAAAAGCCCCCAAGAGTTAAATGGAAGACCCATACATAACATTTTAGAGAAGCAGGCAATAGCAAACTTAGCAGAATTTGTGACACACTGCTCTTTCTACAGTAAAACATCCTTTTTATTCTGCAGCAGTAATATTTACTGCACATATACGGAGTTACACAACATTAGAAATCCAACATGGGTACAGTGAAATGAGGTTTAATGGGTGTTAGAGGGAAGCAAAAGGTAAATGTCCTTAGAGAGCCAATTACTAGAAGGTAACTGGAGTTGTTGTTCTGCTCGTCTGATAAATGAGGGCGGGTGACAGCTCCAGGTGTGTGCACAAAGTCCAGTCTGTATCTCAAGTACAAAGCTCCACTACAAATCATACTCTGGAGAAGAGTAAGTGTAGTTAAGACATTCTCCTGTGCAACTTCTTACCTTCTTAAGCACCCGTTTACCATCAGTAGATGTTCATAGATCAGACTTCTCACTGCACACAGAATTCCTGCTTCTGTGTCGGGATCAAAAAGCTATGAAGAACTCAATGTGAGTTTGGTAGAGCTATCTCATTAAGTGGACAATAAGTTAGAGTTCAGTGACTCCCGGGTCAGAGTGATTTGGTGTGGTACTGAGAACAGCTTGTGAAGTTCTCTGCTCACCAGCAGTGGTAATGTTACAGGCACTCACTGCAGTCATCCTTCCCCAAAGAACAAAGCAGTGAGGCTTCGTCATATATTTCAGAACATCTGCACTTCACACTGACGATTGTGATTCTGTCTAGGAGTAGATGGCATCAGAAGACAGTTGGAAAAAAAGCCAAAATATTTCACAGTAAAACAACTGTAGGCAGTCCACTCATTAAACGTTACCACTTTTTTAGAGTGAGCATCAGGCTTGTTTCAGTAAAAGAACTGCTGCTTCAAAGAAATCCTTATTTCCTGATCACAGATTTAAGATGTTCCCGTTTGCACTCTTCAGTGAGCTCTTCAGCAATACGCAGAGCCTTGACTCTCACCAACAGGAGAACAACTTCTTCAGTTTCATCACTATTACAAAAACAAGTTGACATAGCAACACATTCACACCTGACTTCAAAATCAATAAAGCTAAAACGTGCCTTGAGCTACACTGACCACTAACTGCACCCAACGTCTAGAGCCTCAAACTAGCCTGCACTAGTACTGCAAAAGCAATCCATTTTACATTATGGATTGCATCTTTAGTTGTACGTAGATGTTGGAAGTACATCACTGAAAGTGTTAAATGCATGAGGCTTGAGGAATTTAAGAATCATAGAATCATTAAGGTTGGAAAAAAACACAAAGATCATCTAGTCCAACTGTCAACCCATCACCACCATGCCCATTGAACCACGTCCCTAAAAGAAATACAAACATAAAGAATATGAGGAAGTGCTGCATCCCAAAGAACATGTTGTTTGTTACCTGTGGTTGTTCCTGTGAAGCAGACGTGCTCACTGAACCAAATGCTGGCAGAAGTTCACTGACTCGGGGAGAGTTGACCCACTTCCATGATTTTGGAACCACCTTTCTGGGAAGCATGCAACCACCTGTTCACCCAGAGAGTATTCTGAAAGAAAAGAAAAAAGAAAAAAAAAGGCTTTCAATAAAACTAAGTCACACCACTTCTGGCAGACTTCTCCTTTTGGCTAGTTCAGTTATTATTGGTCGTGTTTACTCTTCAAAAAACAAAACCATCATTTTAAGCAGTTATTCCTAAAAGCCTAGGAACCAATGCTTGCTTTGAAATTCTTTAATACACCAAGGTCATTAAAAAACAAAGAAACAAACAAAACACAACTTTAAATGTTAAATAATTACACTTCAGACTACATCTGTCCCCATGGAAATAAGACCTTTCACCTCTTTGCACTTCTCTATGTTTTCTGGCCCTGGTGGTGTGTTGAAGAGGTTGAGAAGAAGGTAACGATTCAGCAGCTTGCTCAGTCCCACACCACGGACTGTGTCTTCCTGTACAGTCCCATCCCAAAGGAGAACCTTGGAGAGCAGCTGCAGTAATGGAGAAACAGAACATGCATATCTGATGGCTGAGGGTGCATTAGAAACTCCTTTTTAAACTTAAAAGATACCATGTCCATCCAATCTCAGTACTCAAAAAACAGGATTTATTCTCTCCAAGCTTACTGCCAATTAGTCACTAAAAAACTACAGATCATAAATAATATTTTGAAGTAGATTAATTCTACATGTGCCTATGAGCTGTACCCTCATACATACATACATCACCCCCCAAGGAAAGAAAGAGCATGTTACCCTTCCAATTGGTTAACAATTTGCTAACACCCAAGAACAGAAAACAACTATGCTTTATTTTTTGAGAGAAAAGCCAGTGGTCAAATCTGAAGGTGTACACATGTACAAAGACAACAGAGGTGTGCACGTGTACAAAGACACCACGCTCAGCAAGAAACAGGGATCAACAGCAATTGAGATCCAATTCTAAATGAACATTGGAGAGAATCTGTGACAGAATGAAAAAACAACCACTACTGCATATGTTACATAAGGTTACATGCCACCAGCCTTATAACACATGTAAGGTTGATAGCCTTGGTCCATAGCAGCAAAAAGATCCTTTTGTACTTGACCTCAGTATTATTCGTTAGCAAGAGTTGTCTTCAGTTACCTGTTATCACTGTAGAAATGACTATTTAAAAAGACTTAAGCCCAGCGTAAGAACATCGCTGGTCTCCCCCTCAACACAGAATGGTTAATGTCAAGGTAACTGTTAACCTCAAGGTAGTTCACCCACACAGACACAGTACGTGATCTTAGCAGTCACCAGTCAGAAAGCAGTCGCAAAGCCCACGACTACTGCATACTTCTCTGGAGTGCTTGGCAGGACACTTCCTTTTGACTGCATGAGCTGCTAGGAAAGTTAGACTGTAGGATGGCACAAACATCAAAACCTCATCAACTGTACTTCCTCATTAAAATAGTTCCTGTCCTCTTCTCGCCCAGCCCTTTGTGAGTACTCTCCCATACAATTTCTGGGCATGGTTTAGAGGACATTCCCGATAGGCAGCCTGCAGATGATCACCTGCTTTGAAAGACAGCACCAATAGGGGCTGCACAACGGCAGTCTCAAGCACAGATAAGTCACACTAATAAGCTGCTGAACAGATCCAAAGAGTTTAATGCATGACCCGCAGTACTACTTGGTGGCAAACTATCAGAAGATACCCAACACAAGCACATTTTCAACTGTTCTGCACATCACCACTTCTAAAGAGAAGACTTACAGTGAGGATGGAAAACAAACTGAAAGGAGAAAACTTCAATCAGCAGTGAAAGACCACTGGTCTCGCTTTTAGAAACATGTATTTGACAGGACATTTAAGTCAGGCAATACACAATCTCAGAAGGTGATACCAGAATCTTATGTCTGTTTCGTGTCTGCCAGGTATCAGCACTAAGCTCCCTCTTGTCTTCTCTGCATCTGTCCATGACAAAGCCTTACACAACAGCTTGCCCCAGGAGTGAATATGGCAAGTCCTCAACATTCCCAAATTCCCTGATTTCTCTACAGGAATGTGCAACATGGCAGCAGGAAGCCTATGCAGAGCTGTCACCATGGCCTTGTTAGCACACACAGCAGGGGAACTGGGATGTTAATGTGTTTTCCTGCATCTAAACCTCTTCTTTAGTACGAATCCAAATACACTCATAGAGGAAACGGATCTAAGAGGGGATTGAATCACAGGCATTCAGACATTCCTAACTCAGCACTTTAGACTGAATAAAGCTATACTAATACGCTTATACGCACATGCAGGGATTCCATTCTACAAGAGCAGCATGGGCACCGTATGCACATAGTGAGGAAACAGACCTATCCACAGAGTGCCAATGACTGATCTCATGGAAGGTTAGCAGGAACAGATGATGAAATTAAAGTCTCTTGACTACGTATCAGAGGTGGGTAAGCATAAATAGCTCACTGACGAAAACAGCTAACCTTCCTATTAAAATACCATAAACTCTCAGGAATCAGATTTGACTGAAGATACATTTCCTCAAAGACTACAATCTCCTTTTAACTAAAATGATTTTCACAGACAAGATCGGGGCTTTTTCTTTACCTCAACAGCTGACCAAAACTGTCTGCCTTGCAATTTTGAACATGGAGATGATTTGTCTTCCACAGTGCTGGTCAGAAAAAGAAGAAGAGGAAATAAGGATTTTGTTTGACCTGAAAGTAAGACAAACAGACAATTCATCTCTTAAACACCAATGAATTACAACTATGGGATTCTTTCAGCAGTGACAACCAGAATCAAGGCCTAAGGAAACAGCTGTTAACTGCAACTCCTTGCAATACCCAATGGAATTAGCAGTTGGAAACACTCGAGTATGTGTTTAATGGATTCTCAGCAGAACAGCACTGCTTGTAACCAGACAAACATGCTGCATCAGGCTTAGCAACACTCTCCTCCCAGCTGTGTCTTAACCCCACATCTACCAGACTCTTACCAGTTATCCCCTCTCTAAGAGTGTCCAGCAATAAGCACCAGCAATATCAACTATTTCAGGAATGAAAGGAGGAGTCAGGAGTAGAAGGGGGAGCAGACCACCACAAATAACACAAGCCCTCAGATACTCCAAGTGAAGATCACAAAACCAGACTCTGGGCTGTGCCTCATGAACTAAGAACTTTCCATTTATGAAAGCTTTTAGTTACAGGAGCAAAAAAGCACTAAGTTGACTGCGTAGTTACTCTTGTCAGAAAGAGTTCATAAACATTAATGTTTGGTAACTATTCCTACAATGAAACAGTAGAAGGCACATTTGTTCATGTGGAAAAGCAAAATGCTAATTCAGCTGAATGCAGGAGCCACTGTATATAATAGACACTAAGATCAAAACTGCATTAAAGACCTGTGAGCAAGTCTCAGCTTTAACCATCTTTCTTTTTTTTGTTTTGATAAAATCCTCTTGGATAACGAGATTGATGTGTTTTCCAGCTATGAGGTTGTATTAAAAAAACCACAACAAAACACCACAGCTACTATACAAACAGAACCTTATCTAAAGCTTCTTCCTGAAGTCAAGTGTGGCGATTGCATAAACGTTTGTTGTTATTTCTTTTCATACTAAGGGCCTAAACATCAACTTAGTTTCACCTACTTTATGCTGGACAAACTCCCAGATTTGCATGAGAATAAAACCAGAACTGGGCTAAGTGTATGTTACTGTGAATATTTACAGTGAAGTGCATACACCGTATCAAGAACTTCCTTCCCCATTACCACAACAGCCTTTACCTGTTTTGCCTGACTGCATTCCCTTCTGGACAGGACTTGTTTTTCAAACACGTTATCGCAAAGCTGTGTAAGGTTCTCAGTCTGTGAAGTCGATAAAGGATCCCACACATTCTTGACAAATGCTGAAAAATAGGAATTATTTCATTCATGATATCCAAGTGGCTATCTGCTCTAGTTTCAAGGAAGTAAACATTCAAAAAGCTAAACTTCTCATTTGCAGTAACCTTAACAAGCAATTGTAACTATCAACATAATTTTACATTACCACTTACTTAAGGTTTGAATACCTAGCTGCAGTGAACGTCCTCAAGACAACCTTAATATACCTGTAATTTTTGGCAGGATAGTTTTTTCAATCACTCTAGGCAAAACTTCTTCATCAGGATCATCATCTCTTTTTGATTCAGACGACTTTCTGGCATCGCTGAATCCTTCTACAGCTCTGAACCAGGGCATCTCTTTCAGGTCTGCAGAATTCTGCTGAAAGATCATTCCCATTCGTTGTTCAGCTGTCAGGATTGAGAGAAAAAGCTCCATGCAAAAATATATCTAATGATACCAAAAGATTCTCATTTAACAGTTTTACATGGATTCTAATCATGGAATGGACCAAAGCAGCAAGCTAAAACTGAATGTAAAGCTAGATTTCAGAGGGTAGGGTTGTCAAAGTGTCAGCAAACAGCTCCACATTAATAAAGATGCAAGTGATTCATATGCAAGCAACCTGACAAGAGGAAAAGATGTCCTCCTTCTAGTTAAAACACTTATCTCAAGCTCTGGAATGCCTCTATAACCCACGGCAAAGCTCCTGCACAGAAGTCTTCCCTGCAAGCAGCATGCCCCGATCCTGCACTCTGGCAAAGCCTTTTTCATGGAAAAAAAGAGATACAGAAGACCACAAAAAGACTTCTGCAGTTTTGAACAACTGCACAGATTTAAATACCCATTACATTTCCTATTTTGTATGTCTCTTAAAAGCTCAGACAGGAAAATCCTTCTTCTGTTATTCAGCAAATACGCATCGTGCCTCTCCCAGCTCCTCGTGACCTGCTCACTAAGGCAGTTCAAATCTCAATTTGAAATACATTCCAACTTTGGACAAAAAACTGATTAAACTAAAGAAGCCTACAGTCTTCTATCTTCTATCTATTCTTCCTAAGGCATTGGTCAGAATTGTTTAAATGCATTAATTCTATGCTGTAGAACATAAACGATAAACCATTCAAAAGGAGTATTTCTTCACTCTCCCTTGAAAATCCTTCTCAACATGGGAGGAATTTTGCTCTCTCTGACCAACCTTTGCTCTTCTGGAATTCAGTCACCTCTGTCAGAGCCAGTTCTTCATCACTCGGCATGCCTTCGTGGTGACCAGCTGTTTGTGAACGCTCTCTCAGCTGCCGCCTGCAAGTCCTGCATTCTGTAATGAACTCAGGTGAGATATTCACCATGTACATACGTAAAAGAAAGCTCAGTGATATACTAAGAACACCCGGTGAGAGCAATAGCCTAAGGAAACACCGTGAGGAAGCAGAAGTAAGTATGCAACCCTAGAGACACAGACTGTAACAGTAAGGTACTTTCTGAGCTTCCAAAGGACATTAAAAGCATCTCTAACGACCTTCACTTCACCACATTCATACTAGTAACTCCCCCCACCTGAAACACCAAACATCTAACATGGTACTCCATACTATCCCTGCCAGAGGTAGTCTGTAAGAAACTACTGCGTTCTCAACAGTCCATCATCTCAGTTCCATGTAGCTTATGCAACAACTTGCATGGAAACTGTGACTGCATCCAAGTCTCACTGGGGCTAAAAAACGTTAGTCCTGGCACCACATACCATAAGAGCATGCAAAATCAACAAGAAAATTATATTTATACCTATCATTTGCATAGCATACCTCTTGTATGTAATTATTGACATTACTTAATGTTAAAGGTTAACAGTTTGCTTCAAGCAAAGTTTTATTACGTCATTTTTCAACCAATAAAACTCTTAAGTCCTTACCTGTGCCTAAACAGTGATGAGTCAAGGCACCAATGCAACTGGAACGGTTTCAGAGCTCCCAGTAACTTAAGGTCAGCAGCAGACCCCGACGTTCAAAATGTAGCACCTGGCCTACGCTGATAACAGAGGAGAGGTTAGATGTTCTGATGCACCCACTGCCACCCCACCAGCAACAATACCACCTGCCTGTTTTTGTCATCTGTGCAATAATCACAACAATGTTTTTAAATGGCTGCTATTAACACAAGTGCTCTTTTCCTCTTAACACCTGCTCTCAGCCTATGACACCACGTTACAAAATCATACGTGCAGCTAGTTTTCTCTAGTCAGCATTGTATTCTGTGTACTCAGAAACCTGAATCCACGAGTGGCAGTTACAAGAAACTGGTGCCTCTGGCCTCTGTCTGTTCACAGCAGCTCCTAGCATACTGCTCTTTGCTTTCCTAAACAGCTTTAAAGAGGATCCTGTAACAGCCTAATATCTACTGGAAAACCGACTCAATTTTTCTTTTCAAGTACTGATAGACAGCCACTGAGATCAGTAATTCAAAACTGGCCGAGCATTTGGTCATGCTATATTCACTATTCTACCACGGAGAAGTGATACTACGCGTCCTACTTGGGTAAGGATTTCAACTAGGACATCTAGTACAGTATGCCCACTGACAGCAGGGAGGGAGAAAACATTACACATGAAAATAAAACATAATCCAAGAATTAACTGTGTGTTTCTACTTAAAGAATGAGATTTCAGGTAAGAAAGTAACTGGTAACTTCATACTAACTTGTCAGGTGCTGCATATAAGTAGATTCCGTTTCCAGCTCATCTTGCCTTCGCTTCAGTACCGACATGACTCGTTGCTGAATAAGTGCATGTACAGCAGATTCTAGCTTAGTTATGTATTAAACAAACATAAACAAAGTGTTTATGTCCTTAAAACAAAGCACAAAAGCCTTGCTAATAGCAGCACCTGCATTGGAGCAAAGAAGAACTGCAAGACTTACCCATACCAACATTTACAGAAGCACTGTGTGTGGACAAGATTCCATGCTTTGGAAAACATCAAATGTCACTGACGTAGTGGTAGTTCTGAAGGTACCCCCACTGACATGTTACCCATATTCCTCTACACAAGCACGCTCCTAAAGAGCATAATATGGCAAGTGTAGCGACGTTACACTGAACAGATTCTACCCAAGTTGATGTGGGTAGGAATACAGCACACATCAGTGCGTCCCACTTAATTTATACCAACTTAACATCACCAAGCTATTACTACCAGACGTGTTCTCCCTCCCCTTCTTGTTACTTTCCAAATAGGTCTCCCACTCTCAATAGTCTTTCACATTTGATTGTACGTGAACTCCCCACATCATTTCATCCATTTCTTTCAGGTGATCAAGGCCAAAAAAAAAAAAAAAAAGCATACAATTCCACAGAAATATTTAGTCCACTTCAGCGGAAATTCTTTGAACACAAGCAGGCCAGCAGCAGTCTGTACAAAAGAGTATACATACACAGAGGTTCACACAAGTGAACGGCAGACGTTTGTGTTTCAGCTGCACGATGGTACGTGTTTCCGCGGTCTCTGGCGCCCCCGCGTGGCCGATCGGCGGAATGGCGGCCGCGTACGTTCGGTGCCGCCGTGGAAATAGATGAGGGGCAGCCTGGTTTAGAAGGAGGAGATCGCTGAGCCGGCGGTCCGAGAACCGGCAGCTCGCCCGCACGTGTAGCAGTTAGGAGCAATAGTTGCTGGTTTGGAGTCGTCGGGCGCATACTCGCTACGACCTGGAGGACTAATCACAATAGAGAGCGGCGGATGAGCTGCACAGAGCGGTTACGAAGCCACTTCCGCATTCCTACGCGCACGCGTTGTGCCGCCTGCAGGACTGAGCAGCGGACAGCGGCGGTTCCGCGCATTGGCCACGAGGTGGCGGCAGAGACCGCGGAAAGAACCTCGACGGGCTCGAGGGCGTGCTAAGAGCTTTACAAAAAGAAAATAATAATAATAAAAAACAAAAGATAAAAAAATTACTTTTTGCCAGCATCTGTTGCACTGTTCTGAAATATTCACATGCCAAAATGTAACTGCCCAGTACATTTAACGACAACAAAATTAAAGCACGTTGGCAGAAAGCAGAGCGCCATATTGGTATTGGTCACAGCTACCTCTGGAAGACAGCCCGAGAGCTGTGCAGGTCCATCAGGCTCAGCTGCAGCTTTTCATCTGCCCTTCTCTGGCCCTCCTGCAGCTGGAGAGAGAGCACAGGAGGGCACGTGGGATGCAGACCCTCCCCAGTCAGCCGCAGCAGTCGCTCCTGCCAGCACTCCCTTTCCCCCACGTCTTTCCCATTGGACAGTCTGGAGCCCTGTGTGGCAGAGGAGGAGAGAGCTGCAGGCAGAAGGAAAATGGGCTGCTGGGATTCCTCCATCCCACTGCCAGGTGTCTTCTCTGGCATTTTGGGGGTGGGAAGGGAGTTGTGGGAGCACCCGTGGGGCTCCGGGCAGGAGGGAAGGAAGCAAAGATGCAGCTGCAGGCAGCGGGCTCTGGGCTGGAGCAGTGCAGCCAGGCACAAACAGTGACAACGTACACACACAGATAAACACCCAGTACAGAATCTGGCACTCCGCGGTCCTCCCAGAGCTTGTTACTGCTTTTTAGGCTGCTCTACAGGTATTCTGTCCTTTCCCCTTCATTCCCGTGTCTTGCCCCCTTCCTTCACCCCCGTGCATTCCCCATTCCTTTTCCAGGCTTTCCCTTTCCTTTCCCCGCTTCCTTCCCCACGCCTTCCCCCTGCAACAGCCCCATGTTCTGCTGCTGTTCTCAGCTGACAATCCTTACACCACACTTTTCAAACACAACGGATCAGACTGCATAGTGGCACTGATTTTAAAACAACAACAACAAATACATACAGTATTATGTGTGGATAACAAACTCCTACCTGCTTGAAGACCAATAGCAGCTCCTCACCCTGCAGTAACTCCTGCACACGGCCAGGTCTCCCGTGCAGGGATTTGGCATCTGCAGTGGCTTCGCAACATTGGATTTGAGTCTTTGACTTCCACCTCAATCTGCTCGACAGCAAACTGCCAGAAAGGAGGAAGAAGGAACGTGCCAGCAGTGGATGCGATCGGCAGAGCCAGCAGGGCATCCCCTGCTTCAAAGGGCACTCTGCCTTTCATCCCCACCCTGGGGCAGCCACTCTCCTGCTTTGCCTCTCCCCAGGGCCTGCAGGGTTTGTTCCATTGCATGCTGTACCCGCATGGCCAGCACGTGCTACGGAGCCCAAGTGGAACACCTGTTGCAGAACAAGTCTTCGCAAGGACAAGACCTACAACCCACATGAGCTCCCTCTACGAAAAAAAACACCTGTGGCTACAGCCACAACTACAAGCTGTCTCAAAACTGTCAGGATACTTTGTTCCATCCCAGGATCCTTCTTCACTTGCAGGCCTTTAGGTCACCATCGCAGTCAAGACTAAAATTTAGGCTACATCCCAGCCACTCAGGCCTCCCGCTGCCATTCGCTTCTATGCTCGAGGGCCCCAGAAAAAGGCCCTGGGCCTTCACAAGTGAAGCAATGCAACCTGACAGGACGGCTCTCTTGCGGAGCGGCAGTGCTTCAGGATTTGATATTCACAAAGGAACGGCAACACCTGAGCAACACAGAGGAAGGTAGCAGGAATAAAAGGGCAAAGCAAGGCAAAACCTCGGGGAAAGAAAGGGAAAGGTGAGAGGAAAATGTCACACACCTTGGAAGGTGCCCTAAAGAGCCATAACAAAGTCTGGCAGCACTGCCGTGCTGTGCAATGACAAAGATTTACACGGTCCTTACCTGTTCAGGCAACCAGTCACCTAAGTTGGGTTCAGGGGAATTATGGGACATGCAGCTTTCCAATCCTCAGCAGCATATGGACAAGTAAGGAGAAGGAAATAAAGGATGGCAGAGCACCATCAACACAGACAGTGAATGTCCATGCAGATTCCCAAATAGACAGCTTCCTGGGTTGTTTCTGCTTTTGTAGCATTTGCGTGCTGCAGATGAGGAAAACGCTCTGATGTATGAGTCTTCTGCAAGAGACACCCAAAGGTAAATGGCAGCTAACCTGCAGACCGAGCAGTACTGCCCTGCCTGGCGTTGGTCAGGGGGAGCTCCTCCTGCCGCTGCTGGATGCTGATGCTGACAGGGCTGCAGATGCTCTGCAGGGCCAGCTCGTAGCTGGGAGCCACGAATGGACACGGCGGAAGAGACGAGAGAGTTGGCGGGGAGCAGCCGAGTCATCCAGGAGCATCCAAAAGCCCTCACTCAAAAGCATCACAAAGCCACAGCCAGCAAGCTGGCCATGATCATGAGCAGCATCCGGGATGCTGGAGATTCTTTACTACCAGACACTACGGGAGCACAGCTCTCGCTGCAGGCATCCCACAGCCAGACAAAATGGGAACAAACCCGCAGCTCTGCTGCACGCACAGCCCACAGCCATAGCCTTGCAACATGAGCTGCCTTGCTGTTGCTTGCATCCATCCCAATCCCTGGGAATGAAGACTCAGAAGGCAGTCAAGGCGTTGATCCAGCACCAGCGTGCTTTTATTCATTAACAGCCAGGAGGGCTTTTTGGTGAGAGGTCCGGTGTACACAGGGGACTCATCCTTTCTTGTTCAGGAGAGAGGGGCTCAGAGCTCGTGCTGCTGCCCGGTGCCTGGGACTGGAGCTCTGATTCTCCGTCCCCCTCCACCAGGCTCGGCTCCTCCTGGCTGACGCTGACCTGCTCCTGCATGGAGCTGCTGCTGTCGGGGCACTCGGGCTGTGCTTGGGCTGGGCTGCACTGCAATGGTGCCCCGTCACAGTCCAGCTCGGTGACTGCTGTTTCTGGCAGGCTCAGGTCAGCGTCTTCTGCACCACCGGGAGAGATGAGGGCTTCCACTTGGATGATCACCTTCATTCCCTCACTGGTGTTATATGGAAGGCTCTCATCCGAGCCGCAGCGATTCCTGCTTCCTAGCAGCTCTCCATACATGGAAGCACACAGATCGTCATCGCTATACGCTCTGGCTCTTCTGCGTGGACGAGGGCTCGATTCACCTAGGAAGGAGTAGATACACAGGCAAACAGTTAGTGGCAAACTTGCACAAGCTGAATGATGAGAGTGGTTCTTGAGATTTGCTTCTGCAGTGGCAGCAGGACAAAGCCAATAGGACAATAGCAACAGTAGGAGCACTGTCTCGAAAGGAACTGTTGCACTTTTGTTGTTTGTCTTTCTCTTTTGTGTGGACTCCAAGCATGAATTCCATGGCGCTGACAAGCAGGGTTTTGACAGCTGGATGTGCACCCTTACCTGCCAGGACCACCACCTCTGTTTCCGAGGGCTCCCTGGCATCGCGCTGCAGTTGGCGTTTGGCCACAGAGGATGGTTTTCTGGGCTTGAAACAGGAACACCAACTGCACGCTGGGGATTCCTTCACCCTGCTGGGTGGACTTGGTCTGGAGGGAGAAAAGAGGGAGCGGTGTGAGTCGTGCATTCTGCTTGGTGAGGGAAGAGCTGCCCTGAGCTCTTGCCAACACTTGCTTGTTCCGAGCACTGCCTGGTTCCTGCTGAAACACAACTTAGAAGCTCGCTCTGATTCACACGGTTGACAATGGTTCCATTCCTAGAGCTCAGCCCTGGAGTCTTGCTGGCTACATTCCCCTCAGCCATGTCAACCCAGATGCAGAGCATGCGAGCAGAGGCTGCACAGCTGTCCAGGACAGCATCGAATGGAAAGCTTTGATTCAGCTGGCAGGCTTAACTGCTTGCTGAGGAATCGTGCAGCCAGAGAAAACGTTCAAAAGCATCTCTGACACGTACATTACCAATTGGCCCCCTCTGGTAGCTAAACTGATCCGTCAGGCAACTGCTTGTTAGTTGAACCTCAAAGGCCAAAGGGAGGGGACATTCAGTACACCACCACACACACCATTGGCGTCACGTAGCTTCTGCAAGTTTTGGCACTAGGAATCGTGGGGAAAAACCCACAAAAGCTCACCCAACCAAGTCTGATAGGAAGCTGCTGGAAAAGAAAGTCCTCTTTACCTTGCAGACGGAAAGTCAATGATTGTGTGGAATTTCCCCTGCACAGTTGCGGGGCCTTCTTCCACTTCCATGTCCTGGATGTGTGTCAGTGCAGGCGAGCTGCTGTGGCCTCCCCTCTGTGCCTGTGCCTCCTCCAGAGTGAGCAGCTTGGTGGCAGGAGAAGACACCTGCACAGACTCGGGCCCTGATGGAGAACTGCGCCCTGGAAGGGAAGACCACAGCTAAGAGGGAGGATCAGAAAGCAGCGGCACAGCCATCACACTTCTGGGGGAGCTGCCGCACATCGATAGCCCCTCGATAGCAAAAGCGTATCTCAACAATCCTGGAGAAGGCCTGCATTTGATCAAGGTGTCTCATCAAGACAAAGCTCATGCAGGAAGACGCTCACCTGCTCCATCTCCGATGCCTGATGTGGAGCTGGAGCAGAAGAGGACGTCGGTGTGGTTGATCAGGAATTCTACCACGTCCGACTGCCTCTGCAGTTCCTCGCAGGCAGCTCTTCCGCTGGCGCAGGCAGCCTCGTTCTGCTGGGATCTGTAGAAAAGGCAGATTGGAGAAGTCATTGACCCGAGATCGTTTCCCCACGTTTGGGCATTTGGGCAGCCAAAGGCTGTCCAGTTGGGCTCTGGAGACTTCCGCAGTGGGCAAGCAGTGATGCCACTGAAGACATTCTCCCGGCTGATCAAGGACACACCAGCCCCATCTGACAAAACCAAGAGAGCACAAATTGTCCTCCTCTCCAAAGTGTGCCCGTGGGGAGAACAGATCTAAGCCTTGTGCTGAGACGGAAAAAGAAGTTTACCTGAAGAGGTTGGGAGCCCACACAATCGCTAAGTTCTTAGCGGGCATGTTTGTGATGGAGCAGCTCCCAGCGAGACAAGCCAAGTGTCTCATCAGGTACTCCAGGGTCCTGGAAAGCAAGAGCCAAACCTTCAGCACCACTGAGCACGCCGTGCTCACATTCACCAAACAAACCTCACTTCATGCCACTGCTTGTTCTTGCTACTAGCAAGTAGATCAAGCTTTCCCAAGTGCCACGCTGCAGCACCAAGCCCCAGCACAGCACAGCCGCAGCCATCAACTGCACCAGCCGTGCCCCCGTGCCCAGGAGCTGACCCAATCCATTCACCCCACGCAGCCATCCACCACTTCAACACACACAGGCATCACGTTGCCAGCGTGACACAAAGCCTGCCATCGCATCATCGCCCTCTGAAATGCAGCAGGGCTGAGCTCCCCACACCGAGGGCAGCAGTTTTCTGACCTGTAGTGAGGTGCAGGCAGCTGCTGGATGACCTCCTGCACTCGGAGCAACCGCTCCTCATCTGTACCGGCACAAACAGCGTCCTGGAAGAAAGCAGAAAGGGACTGAGACACACATCATGCGAGTCAAGGGTATGGGGCTAACAGAAAAAGGGCCTCAGAGCTGCAGAGGGCACTGCTGCTCCCATCTCCCACATTTCCAGTGGCAGGATGCTAACACCAGGTGTTACGGTGCACGCGGTGTGCAGGAAGCACGAGCTGCTTGTTGTACACAGACACCCACTGGATGTCCATCAAAACCCCAACTTCAACAGAAAAAAGACCAAAAAAAGCTGCGCAGGCGTGTGTGTGGATGGGAAAGGCCACGAAGAGGGACATGAAGGCCATTGCCTTGTGCTTACCGAGAACTTGCCATGCAGTTGCTCGGTCAGCAGAGGGGTTGGGAGCTCCCTGAAGTACATCTTGCACAGGGAGCTCACGCTGTGAATGTCCCGGACGGTGAGCTCCGGAATCTGCTCCGACTCAAAGTCATGGCTGGAGAGAAGGACACAAAAACAGAGGGCTTGGAGAAAGAGGAAAACAACTCCAAAGCAAGACAACATACAGTCCAGAAGCACTCTTACCGCAGCTTCTGGATCTTGGACGCCACGCCGGACAGGCGGTAGATCCCCTGCACCACGCCGTGCTGCTCAATGAACTCAGCGCAGCTCTGCACGACCTGGGGGACTACAGAACAAGGGCCAGCGCTTAGCTGAGCTCCTGATTCAAGTCCTGCTTCAGCCGCTGCCCCTGTCACATCCCATCCACTAAGCCCAGCCGGGCTACTGCTTGCCTCCTCCGTAGAGGAGAAAAAAGGCTGTCGCAGACGGCGCAGACAGGCAGGAGCCGGGGACAAAACTGGACACGGACGTGTTCTTGGCTTTCAAGAAATGCCAGGACCTGCCAAGCAGCCTGCAGAAAGTAATTCTGGAGAAGCCAGAGACACTGCCACAAGTCCCATCACAGCTCCCACCGCAATGGAGGCGTGAGACCTCATGTCCAGAAGAGCTGGGAAACTGACGCACTACACTCTCTTGGGCCAAAAGGCTTCCTTGGTTTTCAGGCTAGCGTGGGATTGGCTTACACCTTTGGCTTTAAGCAAATACAAGTGTGCCGGCCTCCTATGAGCATTAGCCTCAGCTTCCCTTGCAGCCATCAACTCCCATTTCACGTTTCTCCACCGCTATCAACCTGCCCCTTGCTAGACATGATCTCCCTTTCTTTCATCTTGTCATGCCCAACAGAGAGGAAGCTCTCAGGAACGGGCTGTTCCTTACCATCACGGCCAGAGTGGAGAAGATGCTCTCCCAGGTCACAGCCAAACACCCCTTCCTTCTCCTTCTCCAGCTCCAGCTCCCGCTGCTTCGGTTCCTCTGGGCGGGCCTTCACGAAGGAACGAAGGAAGCTGAGGAGCTTGCCACGCTTCTTTGGCACTGCACAACAAAAGGAAGAAACCAGTTCATTTCAGGTTGGGCTCAGTGGGACCAGGCTGAGCGGAAACACATTCTACAGAGCACATAAAAGCGGCAAGAACATTGCCAACACTGCATTCTACAAGGATTCGAGCATTTGCCCAAGCCCTCATTCTCACTGCCTACAAAACAGCAGCCCTATTCCCCAGTGGGATGCAGGAAGGATCATCAACACAGAGGAGAACGTGGGATGGATAAAGGAGGTATTCAACACAGAACACACCCAGAAAAAGACTCCATTTGACTTCCCCGCGCCACCACATGTAACATCCGTACCTGGCTTTGGCGCTGAATTGATGAGGGCCTCGGGAAGTTTTCCACTAATGAGCTCCACGCACTCACTGGGGAAAAACCCAACCTGGAACAAGAACAAAAAGACGGATGGAATACTGAATGCAGCATTTTCTCAACTGTTGCACCAAGAAAGAATGGCCTGCAGAAAAGTAACCCTCATTCAACATTTGCAGCCAGAAGACCTACAAAAGCAATACTTGGTTCCGCACAAGAAGGCTCTGTCCTCCGTGCTTGTACAAAGGACAGAGATGGTCAACACCTGACTGCATATGGAGCACGAGAGGCTCTTGCTTCTAAGTCACATGAGGAGACAGTTTCCCACCCAAGCCCAGAGCCAAAGGGAAAGTCCTCTGACAGCGACACAGGGAAGCTGTTGACGTCCAGAAGCCACCCTGTGCAGGCCGAGCAGCTCTAAGCTGACGTTCCTCACTTGACTGCAATTGCGCCCAGGAGTCTGAAGCTTGTGCCTACCTGAAAGCCACGCTTGCCTCTCCACCAGGGGCTCTGCTCCTTTGCTGGCATAGCAGTAATGCACACCAGGTCTCCCACCTGCAAGAGATTGCAACATCAATCCCAGCGTCAGCACAGCTGGGAGGAAAGCACAGCTGAAATGGCACCCTTCTTCTGCACTGCCAAAGAGCGCACAGCTTGAGAGCAATTGCACCGGGGCAGCTCTTCAGGCATTTCCCGTGGGAAAGCTGAACGTGGAGGTACAAGAGTCACTGCCTTACGCACCACACAGAATACAGTGCAAGCATGCCAAATCAAAACGTCTTTTAGACATGGCTGAACTCCTCCCTGCATCCAACCCAGTGCAAGTCCTCTCTGGACCTGCATCTTCTGGGGTTCACCTCACAAGGCATTCTGAAGGTGTCTGAGAATATTCCTGATGCATTCACACGGTATACTCTTCTGTCCGTGACAACAAGGAACGCCTTCTTTATCTGCTTACCTCCAAGGAGAGCTCATCCGCTGCCTGGGCAACGTAGCTCTTAATAACATGGCCAGCAGCAATAGCTGGAATATTAAGAGATAACTCCTCACGGACCAGCAAGGGCTTCCCCTGGTTCTCAGGCTGAAACAGAGAGCACAGGCCATGGTGAGGAGCTGAGGACAAACAAGGAGGATTTCAGGGTGCCATCTACATGCCACTAGCAAGGAAATGAAGCTTTTAAGGCAGCTCTTCAGGGACACCGAGAGAGCCGGAAGGATGCTCTCTCTCTTGAAAAGCAGGAGAGCACACCGGTGGCTCATTCTGCTGGCTCAAGGCAGGGAACAGAGACCAAGCAGAGCTTCACACTGTACCTCCGTCAACGCCCGGTCAGGCCCACGGCTGATCTCGCTGCTCGCGATGCCCATCACAGCAGGCGCGACAAGCTGCAACAGAAAAGAAACACATTTCCTGTGTTCACACAGCACTGGATTGAGAGTCTTCTTCAGAACTACTCTCAGTTGCCCACTGGCGGAGGCAGGTGTTCTACAAACAACCACTGTGCAGTCTATTCAAACGGGACAGCCGTTGCAATACGCAGCACTGGACCAAGTCGCTGTCCCTCTGCTAGCAGATGGGGACTCTGGCACAAAGCAGCAGATGCATTTGCCCGCAGCACGCTGAGAGCGCAGTAGCAGGCCAGGGAGAGGTGTCACTGCTGGGGCCGGAGCTGCTCCCCAGCCCCCGGCTCCCAGCAGCAGCCTCACCACCAGCGCAGGCCGCAGCCTTGCCCACGCATTTCCTCTGCCTGCATCTCTGCTGTGCTCCCTACAGCTGTCGGGCACACTCACACAGCCAAAGCATGCACGCTTGTGCCCCTGGCTCATGTTGTGCAGCTCTGCACAGAGTGGGGCTAGGGCTCTTTGCCTAAGAGATTGCCTTCCTTCACACTAGCTGGTCCCAGCACTACAGGCAGCATCCTGCTGAGGGTTGAGCTGGAGAGGAAGTGGAAAAAACCCACACGTGACCAGAGCTGCATTTCAGCTGGACGAGGCTGTGTTACTACACACGGTGTGACTAAACGCGGGCTGCTGAACCATGTGGCAATACAAAACACGACATGTACCTGGCAAGAGATCAGAACAAGGGAGAAGAAGATCCTCGAACCCGCAGCCGTTCCTTGTCACTTTGCTCTGATCTTCCGTGAGCAAAAGCTGCACCAAGGGAGCAGGCGGAGGGTGGGGAGGGGAGGGAGAAAGAGCAGGTCAGTGAGCCTCCACAATTTATCAAGGAAGGCGAGGGAAAAACCGTGGGACAAATGCCATCTTGATGGATGGCTTTGGACTGGATGGCCTGGGGGAAAATGGTGTATGACGGTCCAGATGAAGAAATATGATCCTAGGAGCTCTGCCAGCCAGCACTTCTCAAGCCCTCGCTGCCCACCCGTCTATCCCGCACCGTCTCAGCTTACCTACAAGACGCTGCACAAGACGGGATGAAGACGAACGGACTCAGTAGATGCACAAGTGCAACAAGCCACGTACTCACGCCGAGCTCAAGCGCTCCAATGAAGGGACGCAGCACGCGCTGCTCCTCCCCTCATTCTAGCCGCTTATGACATCACTAAGGGCCACCCGGCTGCTCCACCATGGACGGACAAGGTGGGGAGGCAAGACCACGTCACAAGACCACAGGATTCCAAAAGGGCACCCCAGCGTTCGAGAAATCAGTGCGTGGTTGGAATTCTATCCCAGCCAAATCCTGGAGAAGCTGGCATGGGCTTGTCGGGACCAAAGTGCAGGACCCGGCGCTTGGTGCTGTTGAGCCTCTTGCTGGGCCTATGGCAAATCCACACTAGGGTCCTTCTTTGCACCCAAGGGTGGCTTGGAGCAGCCATCTCTTTCACCTGGATGGAAATAAAGGAAGAGAAACACAGCACTACTACCAGACTGCTTTGCCAATTTCTTTCCCGAGCGCATTTTGGCCATTTGGCTTCCATGACGACCTCATTTCCTCCTCCTTTTCTTTGGGGGGAAGCTGCCCCCAGTGCCTGAGCTTCACATGAAACATGACACTAAGACAAACGCTTGCCCTGGGTGCAGGGTGGCTGTGCTTTACCAGGTATACTAGTGGGCTAGGAAGCGCCACGTGGCTGCCCAAGGCCAAGTCTGCATTCAGTCACTGTGGCCACAGCTGCTGCCTCACCGCCAGAACGTATCCGAGGATACAGATGGACGCAGGCACTCCTGCTCCTTCTGCAAAGCCCTCCTCTGCACTGCCCTTTAGCTGCTGATTCTGCTATGCCAACCGGGCTCCCCTTTACAGCAGCCCTGGGATAAACACGCCTGTACTCTTCCGTGCAGCAGTGAGCTCCAGGGATGAAGCAGCACAGAGGAAACCAACAGAATCTACTGCTGCTGAATCCACCAGCTTTTTCTGTCCACCAAGAGTAATACCAAAGCACAGAACACAATAAGATGTCGCACACGGACAAAGGGAATCAAAACAGCTCCTTCGAGAAGCGCTCGTAGGGTAAACCCAGCCTCAGAGATACAAATGCATCTGGTTCCAGTAAATATGACGGCACCTTGGTGATGAAATGCTGTTCTGCTGCTCGGGGAGCACGAAGCATGCTGTGTTGACAGGCACAGCAGCTGCAATGCCCAAGCTGAGCACGCAAACCTCCCCAGCACCCCTGGCCAATGCTGCCAGGGAAATGCACGACCTGCAGCCCCACACGGCTCGCTGCACGGACACTGGGGGGCTGTCTTAGTCTCAGGTGGGATCCATTTTTCTTCAGTGTCTGCTATGATGCTACAACAGTGAGAACACTCTCATGTTTATAGTTTCTGAGAAGCAGACCTGGACAGAGCCAAGGCCGTTCTCAGCAAAGCTCTCAAGAAGGAGCTGGGAGGAAACCAAATGAGGACAGCTGATGTCAACGGGCCAAAGGGATATTCCATACCATATGACATCAGGTGGAAGGGGTTATGGACGGGGTGGGAGCTCATCTCACTCTCTTCCTCTGCTTGCCCATTGCTTGGGAGGTGCTGAGCCACTGCTTCTACATCACTTCTTACATACATTCATATATATATGTGTGTGTGTGTGTGTGCGTGCATCCATTACTTCTGTCCTTTTCTCTACCTTTGGAAAGAGATTTCTCTCAACATATGAGTTCCACATTCTTTTTTTTTCCCCCATAATTCTCTCCCCCATCCCACCGGGAAGGGGGGAGTAAGCAAAGGACTGTGTGGTGCTGAGCCACCCACCGGCTTAAACCACAACAGGGCCGTGGGGCAATGGCAGCAGACATGACGTGCACTGTGGTCAGCAGGAAATGAAAACAATCTGGAGGTACGCAAGCCCACCCTTTCATTTTCCAGAAAACAACCTATGGTGTCAATGAAACATGCCCCTCACTAGGAACATCTGCAAGGATGCTTTGAATGACAGAGGGCATCGCACGCCATGAACGTCACCCAGCCGACATAATGGCATGGCAAACACAGCAGCAACTCCTGGCACCGATACCTCCGGGTACAACAAGCACAGGGCATTGGGTTGCTTTGGATGCAGTTTGAGCGCAGATCTGAGGTCTTCATGGAAAGCGCCTTGCAGAGCGCATCATGTCCTGCACCAGGCAGCGCATCTCTCATCTCTCCAAACCTTGGGGCTTTGAAGCTGCACATTGTTTCTTAGGAGTTTGTCCCCCACAACTCCAGAGCACTTCCAGCTCTTCCCTGGCAATTTAGGGCTTGCACAGTGCCAAACGCAAGCAAGAAAAAAAGGCAAGAAAGAAGCAAAGGCCATGGCTATGCACACAAGCGGCCAGGAAGGGTTCAGCTCCACAATGAAGCCTGCACAAGTCAACTCAACAGATTCCAAGGAATTCATTGACATCTGACACAATTTGCAACGCCAGAAGCACTGCCACGCAAACAGCACCGTATTGGGAAAGCAGCACGTCCAAATCAGCCCCCTTGCCGTGCTCTACCCGCTCAGCCAAACACAGAAATCAAGATGCTCTTATCCACACGTGCAAATCTGGGGGCGAGGAATAAAAGGCTCACTGGGCCACGGGCAAAGCAGGGAGCAGATAGGCAGGGAACAGGAAGAAGCTGAAGACCAGCTCTCCTACACGAGAGACAGGGAGAGCTGAGTCAGCACCACGGGAGGACTGACGACACAGCTTAACAGCTTGCAGAGACCTGAGGTTGCCAAAAGAGGCTGCCAGGGTAACTCTCACCAGTCTTTTGCAGGGCTGTTACAGATGCTTCTGGTGCTGACTTCCACTGCCCTGTGTCATTGGTAGAAAGCCCATGTGAGAAATGCTCAATTGGTCTGGGTAACGCTTCTATGCTTCCACGGTTAGGACTGAAACAAAAGGAAAAAAAAAAAAACATGAAACCCTATGAAATTTGCCTCTCTACTGCTGCTGTCAGCGTGACATCTAAGATGAGCATTACGCGTCCCTGCACCCGACTGAAGATTCATCCAAGTCTGTGTTCCACACAGCTCCATCCCAGTGCCAAAAAGAAACCCGTACAGAGATGCTGAGATGATTCTTTGTGCAGATACAAGTGCAGGTGCATGTGCATTCTCTACAGCAAGACATAGCAATTCATCAAGCAGTACGACGGAAGGTCAGTGGAAAGGAAATATAGGATGAACTCTTTTCATATAAAAAGTCCTTGCTAAACCTCTCCCCAGCAAAAAGGAAGCCTGCTGGGCACTGTTACCAGCAGTTCCCAGAACATCTTGCGCCACAAAATGCAGCACGCTCATTTTTTTCACAGGCCCCTCGTTTCTCTAAGCAGCGTCAAATACCCTCCACTTCAAATACATCCATCAGATAATGAACAGAGCTCAGAAGGGGTTAGGAGTAGAGCGACACACAGCTCCGCTTCGCGCTGAGGGCAGTTTTGGCCCTCCGAGCTTGCCGTAGCCACCCTGCGCTCTGGCGCCGGCGGACCGGAAGTACTCGTAGTCACTATGACAGCCACCTGCGGGGGGTTTGATCTGCGAGGCTGTGGGGAACGGTGCCTTTTGAGAACGGTGTTTTTTCTGAGCTTTTAATCTTCACCGGGTGGTTTTCTTCCTCGATGTGTCGAATGAACAGCGATCGAGAGTCCACAGAATTCCATCCGCCCCCGAAGCCCGTCATTATTGACAAGCAGAAGCAGAGAGAGGAGAGGAGGTAGAAGGGGTAGGCCGCGGTGGGGGCCGCCCTCAGATTCCTCAGGGCTCTGAGGCATTGGTACTCGAAAAGTGCGTGTCGGAAGGTGACAGAGACACGGGCCCTGCCTCTGCCTTTGCCTCACATCTCGAGGTCAGCTGGGAGCTGAGTGCAGGTATTTCTGTTTGTGAAATGGAATTCCTCTTGTGCTAAGCATTTTTCATGTCTCCGAAACCCACCTGCACTGCTTTAAGTGGCACAGTGTTTAAAGTGGCGGTGCTGCCTCTGAGAGGAGAGTGACGATGTGATACGTTGCACACTGGGGGTATTGGTCAACAGTTGGCTGCACGTACCCAGCAGTGTGCCCAGGTGGCCAAGAATGCCAGCAGCATCCTGGCCTGTGTCAGAAATAGTGCAGTCAGAAGGACTGGTGAAGCGATCTGCCGGCTGTTCTCAGCACTGGTGGAACTGCACGTCCAGTACTGTGCTCAGTTTTGGGCCCCTCACTACAAGAGAGGCACTGGGGCTCTGGATCGCGTATAGAGAAGGGCAACAGAGTGGTGAAGGAGCGGGGGCACAATATTACGGGAGTGTCTGAAGGAGCAGGGAGTGTTCAGTCTGGAGGAGATTCAAAGGAAACCTCATTTCTCTGCACCACTACCTGAAAGGAGGTTGTGGTTGGGTGGGAGTCAGCTTCTCCTCCCAAGGAGCAGCAGGAGGACAAGAGGTGATGGCCTTCAGTTGTGCCAGGGGAGGTTCAGGTTGGATACTAGGAAAAATGTCCTCTCGAAATGCCCAGGCAGGTGGTGGAACTGTTGTCCCTGGAGGTGTTCAAGCCATTCCCTGGCTCTGAGGCCAAGTCTCCATGCTGTCTGAAACACAGTGACCCCATGCAAATAATCTGTTGGTAGTGGCCCTCTGGCCAGTACTGTGTCAGGAAGCGTGCCTTCAACTTAGCTGCCAGACAGTTGAACTCCAGAGCATAAGGAGATTTCTATGGCACAGTATAATTCATCAGAGCAAAAAAGAGTTTTAAGAGTCCCCTTAAGCTTTGCCAACACAAGATAACCACTTGAATGTGGTGTCTCCTGTAGGCTCGCCTCAGCTGTTTGTAAAAAACAGTAGGAAAAAAATTACTATATTTTACTATCAAGTGATGAAAAAAGTGTTTTTTTCATCTGTGTCTCATTTAGACCATGAAGAAATTCCTGTAAACAAGGTAGGAGTTTAATTTTTTAGTGGGAACGTAGGCGATAATTTAGTTAACTTTCTGACTGATACAGGGATTATATCAGGATGGTGAGCATTCACCTGGGGTTTCTGCAGGGCTCCATTTCAGAGCCAAGTGGCGGACTGCATCAGGGGAGGATCAGTATGGTAAAGCTTCTGCACCAGAGATTGACCGTGCACAGAACAGGTTGCCCAGGCCCAAATATGCCAGAGTTCAAGGAGCCTTTGGACACCACTCTCAGACATAGTGTGGCTGGTTTTATGTGGAGGCAGGGGTTGGTTTTATGTGGAGGCAGGGGTTGAACTCCTATGATCCTTGTGAGTCTCTTCCAAGTGGCCATTCTACAATGGCCTGGAAGGCTGTTAAACAGCTTTTAGTTGTGGTAGTTATCAAGGTGATACAAGCATGTAAAATCTGGTACCTTAATTCTACTCCTGTTGGGAAAGAACATTCATAACCAAAGTAGGTAACTTAGGAGACGTGCAAGGAGTAATGGCCTGCAGATGCCTCTGTATTACACTGTGCAGACAGAACAGCCAGCGCTATGGAAACTTAATGCTACTGATGTGGGGGGTGGAAGGAGCAGTTAGCAAGATCTGCATCTCAGAAGGTCTGGCAGACTGGTAAAAGAATGCTATCCAACTTAGCTTACAGGGAAAAGGAGGAACGGCTGCTGTCCTATTCTTCTTTCCTTAGTAAGTAACAGAGTTAGAAGCGTAGAAGAGAGTTAACAGCATATCAACTTAAGGACGGTGTAATAAATCAGTGTTATTTAGGTATATGAACAAACATAACAGCCACACAGACCCAAAATCCCTTTTCTCCCACTGGTGTCCAGCAGTCTCTTAGTTTGCTGACAGATCGGGCTGCTTTCTTCTCTTAAAGCAGCACTTGTCTCATTGCTTTGCTTCACAGTCAGAATTCACACCTTCTGACCTTTTAATACCTTTTTTCTTTTTTTAAAAAAATCTTTCCTTCTAGCTGCAGGTCAGAATGAAACCTCAACCATGGTCAAAACGGTGGGAGAGGCCGAAATACAACATAAAAGGAATAAAATTTGAGCTACCCGAGAAAAAAATGAAGGAAGCACAGAAGTGGAAGCAGCCCTGGCTGGAATTCGATATGCTGCGAGAGTGCAATACTTCAAAATAGAGGAAAAAATATGGAGGGAAGCGAGTGAAGAGCTGAACAAGTAACAGCTTTGAGTTCAATGTAAGAATTGTCAGTATTCAAATTTCGTATGCAAATAAAAGACAGTGAAATTTCAGCAGTTCTTGTCTGAATGTTAAACTGTCCCTTCCTGAAAACAAACGTTCCCTTTTCTGACCAGTGTCACAGTGTGTTCAGCCCTGCTTCTGCCTTCCCTTCTAAATCACAGCTAATAGAAGGGGTTTGCAGTTATTGTGTTGTCACTTCCAAATAACTGTTTCCTCTGCCTTTGCCAAGTAGACAGGGGCCAATTGTGAAAATGCTTCACTCAATAGGTTCAGAAGGGGGCTATGGTAGGGAAGCAGATGTACAGAAGCCCAGCTGGACAATCTGAGAGTACGTGCTGCTTAGCTGTCCTGTAAAGGCACTTTTGAAATGACATCTGATAAAGCACCAATAGTAACCTGACAACAAAGCAGTAATACCAACGTTTTGAAACCAGCTTGCAAGAATGAAGCCAGATTAGCTGTTACTCCAGTCAGAGTGTGTGAATGGGTGCAAGGTTCACCACAAAGTGGCACGGTAGGTTCTCAAAGATGCTCAACTGGGATGGGGCTTCTGAGCTCCAGTAAAAATCGCCTTCCCCTGCTTACCAGTCATGACAAGTGACGTCTGCAGCCACTGGAAGAAGCCTCTACAGAGGTAAAGCGTGATAGAACCTATTCCAATTTCATAGCAGCACAAGACTAATTTCTTTGGGAGCAACTTTCAACATGAATAAAGAAGCAGAGGAGACAAAAGCAAGCACGGAGATCACATGCTTCAGCCGATTACTTATCAGTTGTATTTTCTTTGCACTCAGGAAAGTAGAAGTGCACAATTAGTTACAACAGAACTCCTAAATCCTGCAGATAATGAAGCGCCAGCAGTGCCACAGTTTTTTTCCATACTTCACATAACATTCCTGTCGTGTTCAAGACTTGAAAGCGTTAAAAGTCTCATTAACACAAAAACATCTTTACTTTTCAAAAGAATTGCTCTGCTTTTATTTTAAAAGTCATTGTTGTCTATAACACTGATGAATGCTATTTACAATTAAAACAGTTTACAAAAATACATATTCTGTAATAAAAAACAACAGAAAAACCATAGGGAATAAAAGCCCCCAAGAGTTAAATGGAAGACCCATACATAACATTTTAGAGAAGCAGGCAATAGCAAACATAGCGGAATTTGTGACCCACTGCTGTTTCTACAGTAAAACATCCTTTTTATTCTGCAGCAGTAATATTTACTGCACATATACGAAGTTACACAACATTAGAAATCTGACACGGGTACAATGAAATGAGGTTTAATGGGTCTTACAGGGAAGCAAAAGGTAAATGTCCTTAGAGAGCCGATTACTAGAAGGTAACTGGAGTTGTTGTTCTGCTCGTCTGATAAATGAGGGCGGGTGACAACTCCAAGTCTGTGCACAAAGTCCAGTCTGTATCTCAAGTACAAAGCTCCACTACAAATCATACTCTGGAGAAGAGTAAGCGTAGTTAAGACGTTCTCCTGTGCAACTTCTTACCTTCCTGAACACCCGTTTACCATCAGTAGATGTTCATAGATCAGACTTCTCACTGCACACAGAATTCCTGCTTCTGCGTCAGGGTCAAAAAGCTATGAAGAACTCACTGTGAGTTTGGTAGAGTTATCTCATTAAGTGGACAATAAGTTAGAGTTCAGTGACTCCTGAGTCAGAGTGATTTGATGTGGTACTGAAAACAGCTTGTGAAGTTGTCTGCTCACCAGCAGTGGTAACGTTACAGGCACTTACTGCAGTCATCCTTCCCAAAAGAACAAAGCAGTGAGGCTTCGTCATATATTTCAGAAGACCTGCACTTCACACTGACCATTGTGATTCTGTCTAGGAGTAGATGGCATCAGAAGACCGTTGGAAAAATATATATATATATTTCACAGTAAAACAACTGCAGGCAGTCCAATCATTAAACATGACCACTTTTTTAGAATGAGCATCAGGCTTGTTTCAGTAAAAGAACTGCTGCTTCAAAGAAATCCTTATTTCCTGATCACAGATTTAAGATGTTCCCGTTTGCACTCTTCAGTGAGCTCTTCAGCAATACGCAGAGCCTTGACTATCAGCAACAGGAGAACAACTTCTTCAGCTTCATCACTATTACAAAAACAAGTTGACATAGCAACACATTCACACCTGACTTCAAAATCAATAAAGCTAAAACGTGCCTTGAGCTACACTGACCACTAACTGCACCCAACATCTAGAGCCTCAAACTAGCCTGCACTAGTACTGCAAAAGCAATCCATTTTACATTATGGATTGCATATTTAGTTGTACGTAGATGTTGGAAGTACATCACTGAAAGTGTTAAATGCATGAGGCTTGAGGAATTTACGAATCAGAGAATCATTAAGGTTGGAAAAAACCACAAAGATCATCTAGTCCAACTGTCAACCCATCACCACCATGCCCACTGAACCACGTCCCTAAAAGAAATACTAACATAAAGAATATGAGGAAGTGCTGCATCCCAAAGAACATGTTGTTTGTTACCTGTGGTTATTCCTGTGAAGCATACGTGCTCACTGAACCAAATGCTGGCAGAAGTTCACTGACCTGGGTAGAGTTGACCCACTTCCATGATTTTGGAACCACCTTTCTGGGAAGCATGCAACCACCTGTTCACCCAGAGAGTATTCTGAAAGAAAAGAAAAAAGAAAAAAAAAAAAGGCTTTCAATAACACTAAGTCACACCAGCCACTTCTGACAGACTTGTCCTTTTGGCTAGTTCAGTTATTATTGGAAGTGTTTACCCTTCAAAAAACAAAACCGTCATTTTAAGCAGTTATTCCTAAAGCCTGGGAACCAATGCTTGCTTTGAAATTCTTTTATACACCAAGGTCATCAAAAAACAAAGAAACAAATAAAAAACAACTTTAAATGTTAAATAATTACACTTCAGACTACATCTGTCCCCATGGAAATAAGACCTTTCACCTCTTTACACTTCTCTATGTTTTCTGGCCCTGGTGGTGTGTTGAAGAGGTTCAGAAGAAGGTAACGATTCAGCAGCTTGCTCAGTCCCACACCACGGACTGTGTCTTCCTATACAGTCCCATCCCAAAGGAGAACCTTGGAGAGCAGCTGCAGTAATGGAGAAACAGAACATGCACATTTGATTGCTGAGGGTGCATTAGAACCTCCTTTTTAAACTTAAAAGATACCATGTCCATCCAATCTCAGTACTCAAAAAACAGGATTTATTCTCTCCAAGCTTACTGCCCATTAGTCACTAAAAAACTACAGATCATAAATAATATTTTGAAGTAGATTAATTTTACATGTGCCTATGAGCTGTACCCTCATACATACACACATCACCTCCCAGGGAAAGAAAGAGCATGTTACCCTTCCAATTGGTTAACAATTTGCTAACACCCAAGAACAGAAAACAACTATGCTTTATTTTTTGAGAGAAAAGCCAGTGGTCAAATCTGAAGGTGTACACATGTACAAAGACACCAGAGGTGTGCACGTGTACAAAGACACCAAGCTTAGCAAGAAACAGGGATCAACAGCAATTGAGATCCAATTCTAAGTGAACATTGGAGAGAATCTGTGACAGAATGAAAAAACAACCTCTACTGCATATGCTACGTAAGATTACATGCCACCAGCCTCATAACACAGGTAAGGTTGATAGCCTTGGTCCATAGCAGCAAAAAGATTCCTTTGTACTTGATCTCAGTATTATTCGTTAGCAAGAGTTGTCTTCTGTTACCTGTTATCACTGTAGAAATGACTATTTAAAAAGACTTAAGCCCAGCGTAAGAACATCGCTGGTCTCCCCCTCAACACAGAATGGTTAATGTCAAGGTAACTGTTAACCTCAAGGTAGTTCACCCACACAGACACAGTACGTGATCTTAGCAGTCACCAGTCAGAAAGCAGTCGCAAAGCCCACGACTACTGCATACTTCTCTGGAGTGTTTGGCAGGACACTTCCTTTTGACTCCATGAGCTGCTAGGAAAGTTAGACTGTATGATGGCACAAACATCAAAACCTCATCAACTGTACTTCTTCATTAAAATAGTTCCTGTCCTCTTCTCGCCCAGCCCTTTGTGAGTACTCTCCCATACAATTTCTGGGCATGGTTTAGAGGACATTCCCGATAGGCAGCCTGCAGATGATCACCTGCTTTGAAAGACAGCACCAATAGGGGCTGCACAACGGCAGTCTCAAACACAGATAAGTCACACTAATAAGCTGCTGAACAGATCCAAAGAGTTTAATGCATGACCCGCAGTACTACTTACTCTGGGATAAATGAATTCATGACTTCACTCCAGGAAAAAAAAGAGTGGCAAACTGTCAGAAGATACCCAACACAAACACATTTTCAACTGTTCTGCACATCACCACTTCTAAAGAGAACCCTGACAGCGAGGATGGAAAACAAACTGAAAGGAGAAAACTTCAATCTGCAGTGGAAGACCACCGGTCTTGCCTTTAGAAACATGTATTTGACAGGACATTTAAGTCAGGCAATACACAATCTCAGAGGGTGATACCAGAATCTTATGTCTGTTTCGTGTCTGCCAGGTATCAGCACTAAGCTCCCTCTTGTCTTCTCTGCATCTGTCCATGACAAACCCTTACACAACAGCTTGCCCCAGGAGTGAATATGGCAAGTCCTCAACATTCCCAAATTCCCTGATTTTTCTACAGGAATGTGCAACATGGCAGCAGGAAGCCTATGCAGAGCTGTCACCATGGCCTTGTTAGCACACACAGCAGGGGAACTGGGATGTTAATGTGTTTTCCTGCATCTAAACCTCATCTTTAGTACGAATCCAAATACACTCATAGAGGAAACAGATCTAAGAGGGAATTGAATCACAGGCATTCAGACATTCCTAACTCAGCACTTTAGACTGAATAAAGCTATACTAATACGCTTATACGCACATGCAGGGATTCTACTCTACGAGAGCAACATGGGCACTGTATGAACATACTGAGGACACAGACCTATCCACAGAGTGCCAATGACTGATCTCATGGAAGGTTAGCAGGAACAGATGATGAAATTAAAGTCTCTTGACTACGTGTCAGAGGTGGGTAAGCATAAATAGCTCACTGACAAAAACAGCTAACCTTCCTATTAAAATACCATAAACTCTCAGGAATCAGATTCGACTGAAGATACATTTCCTCAAAGACTACAATCTCCTTTTAACTAAAATGATTTTCACAGACAAGATCGGTGTTTTTTCTTTACCTCAACAGCTGACCAAAACCGTCTGCCTTGGAATTTTGAACATGGCGATGATTTGTCTTCCACAGTGCTGGTCAGAAAAAGAGGAAGAGGAAATAAGGATTTTGTTTGACCTGAAAGTAAGACAAACAGACAATTCATCTCTTAAACATCGATGAATTACAACTATGGGATTCTTTCAGCAGTGACAACCAGAATAAAGGCCTAAGGAAACAGCTGTTAACTGAAACTCCTTACAATACCCAATGGAATTAGCAGTTGGAAACAGTCGAGTATGTGTTTAATGGATTCTCAACAGAACAGCACTTCCTGTAACCAGACAAACATGCTGCATCAGGCTTAGCAACACTCTTCTCCCAGCTGTGTCTTAACCCCACATCTACCAGACTCTTACCAGTTATCCTCTCTCTAAGAGCGTCCAGCAATAAGCATCAGCAATATCAACTATTTCAGGAAAGAAAGGAGGAGTCAGGAGTAGAAGGGGGAGCAGACCACCACAAATAACACAAGACCTCAGATATTCTAAGTTAAGATCACAAAACCAGACTCTGGGCTGTGCCCCATAAACTAAGAACTTTCCATTTATGAAAGCTCTTAGTTACAGGAGCAAAAAAGCACTAAGTTGACTGCGTAGTTGCTCTTGTCGGAATGAGTTCATAAACATCAATGTTTGGTAACTATTCCTACAATGAAACAGTAGAAGGCACATTTGTTCCATTTGCTCATGGATGTCTACAATATATTTCACCCACGCTTCTGGGGAAAAGGTACAGAAAAATAGAACAAAGGCCAAAAAAAGAGGTTAGATTGCAGGTAGACTTGGTGGTCTTTAAGGTCTTTCCCAGCCTGAGCAGTTCTATGGTTCTATGACTAAAAATAAAAATTTTAAAAAGTAAAAAAATAAATTCCCAGGGACAGCTTACCTTTTCGGATACAGAGGGATAAAGACATCCTCCTCTACAGACTGCTTCATCCTCAGGACAACCGTGTTAATCAAATCCTGCCAAAAAAAGAAAAAAGGAAAAATATTAACACATCCTCACAAGAAAAGGATCTCACCTTTCACTTACAACAATTTTAGGCAGTTATTTTGATCATGTGGAAAAGCAAAATGGTAATTCAGCTGAATGCAGGTGCCACTGTATATAATAGACACTAAGATCGTAGACCGTGACTGCATTAAAGGCCTGTGAGCAAGTCTCAGCTTAAACCATTTTTTTTTTTTTTAAATAAAATCCTCTTGGATAATGAGATTAACGTATTTTCCAGCTATGAAGTTCTATTAAAAAGAAACACAACAAAACACCACAGCTACTATACAAACAGAACCTTATCTAAAGCTTCTTCCTGAAGTCAAGTGTGGCGACTGCATAAACGTTTGTTATTATTTCTTTTCATACTAAGGGCCTAAACATCAACTTAGTTTCACCTACTTTATGCTGGATAAACTCCCAGATTTACATGAGAATAAAACCAGAACTGGGCTAAGTGTATGTTACAGTGAATATTTACAGTGAATGCATACACTGCATCAAGAACTTCCTTCCCCATTACCACAACAGCCTTTACCTGTTTTGCCTGACTGCATTCCCTTCTGGACAGGACTTGTTTTTCAAACACGTTATCGCAAAGCTGTGTAAGGTTCTCAGTCTGTGAAGTCGATAAAGGATCCCACACATTCTTGGCAAATGCTGAAAAATAGGAATTATTTCATTCATGATATCCAAGTGGCTATCTGCTCTAGTTTCAAGGAAGCAAACATTCAAAAAGCTAAAACCTTTCATTTGCAGTAACCTTAACAAGTAATTGTAACTATCAACATCATTTTACATTACCACTTATTTAAGGTTTCATTACCTAGCTGCAGCGAACGTCCTCAAGACAACCTTAATATACCTGTAATTTTTGGCAGGATAGTTTTTTCGATCACTCTAGGCAAAACTTCTTCATCAGGATCATCATCTCTTTTTGATTCAGACGGCTTTTTGGCATCGCTGAATCCTTCTACAGCTCTGAACCAGGGCATCTCTTTCAGGTCTGTAGAATTCTGCTGAAAGATCATTCCCGTTAGTTGTTCAGCTGTCAGGATTGAGAGAAAAAGCTCCATGCAGAAATATACCTAATGATACCAAAAGATTCTCATTTAATAGTTTTACATGGATTCTAATCACAGAATGGACCAAAGCAGCAAGCTAAAACTGAATGTAAAGCTAGATTTCAGAGGGTAGGGCTGTCAAAATGTCAGCAAACAGCTCCACATTAATAAAGATGCAGTGATTCATATGCAAGCAACCTGACAAGAGGAAAAGATGCCCTCCTTCTAGTTAACAACACTTACCTCAAGCTCTGGAACGCCTCTATAACCCACGGCAAAGCTCCTGCACAGAAGTCTTCCCTGCAAGCAGCATGCCCCCGTCCTGCACTCTGGCAAAGCCTTTTTCAGGAAAAAAAAAAGATACAGAAGACCACAAAAAGACTTCTGCGGTTTTGAACAACTGCACAGATTGAAATACCCATTACATTTCATATTTTGTATGTCTCTTAAAAGCTCAGACAGGAAAATCCTCCTTCTGTTATTCAGCAAATGTGCATCGTGCCTCTCCCAGCTCCTCGTGACCTGCTCACTAAGGCAGTTCAAATCTCAATTTGAAATACATTCCAACTTTGGACAAAAAACTGATTAAACTAAAGAAGCCTACAGTCTTATCTATTCTTCCTAAGGCATCGGTCAGAATTGTTTAAATGCATTAATTCTGTGCTGTAGAAAATAAACGATATACCATTCAAAAGGAGTATTTCTTCACTCTCCCTTGAAAATCCTTCCAAATATCTGAGGAATTTGCTCTCATATCCTGACCAACCTTTGCTCTTCTGGAATTCAGTCACCTCTGTCAGAGCCAGTTCTTCATCACTCGGCATGCCTTCGTGGTGACCAGCTGTTTGTGAACGCTCTCTCAGCTGCCGCCTGCAAGTCCTGCATTCTGTAATGAACTCAGGTGAGTTATTCACCATGTACATACGTAAAAGAAAGCTCAGTGATATACTAAGAACACCCGGTGAGAGCAATAGCCTAAGGAAACACAGTGAGGAAGCAGAAGTAATTATGCAACCCTAGAGACGCAGACTGTAACAGTAAGGTACTTTGTGAGCTGCCAAAGGACATTAAAAGCATCTCTAACGACCTTCACTTCACCACATTCATACTAGGAACTCCCCCCACCTGAAACACCAAACATCTAACATGGTACTCCATACTATCCCTGCCAGAGGCAGTCTGTAAGAAACTACTGCGCTCTCAACAGTCCGTCATCTCAGTTCTATGTAGCTTATGCAACAACTTGCATTGAAAGTGTGACTGCATCCAAGTCTCACTGGGGCTAAAAAACGTTAGTCCTGGCACCACATACCGTAAGAGCAGGCAAAATCAACAAGAAAATTATATTTATATGTATTATTTGCATACCATACCTCTTGTATGTAATTATTGGCATTACTTAACGTTAAAGGTTAACAGTTTGCTTCAAGCAAAGTTTTATTACGTCGTTTTTCAACCAATAAAACTCTTAAGTCCTTACCTGTGCCTAAACAGTGCTGAGTCAAGGCACCAATGCAACTGGAACGGTTTCAGAGCTCCCAGTAACTTAAGGTCAGCAGCAGACCCTGACATTCAAAATGTAGCACCTGGCCTACGCTGATAACAGAGGGTAGGTTAGATGTTCTGATGCACCTATGAACATTCAGATTCCAATCAGCATGAAGAAAACCCCCCATTAACAAACAGATGGTTTCCATGTACCTTGAGCTTTGGAAAGGAAAGGCATTTTTGCACGTGTGTGTATCACCTCGCTTAGTAACCACACAGATTTACCTTCACCCCTGTGTAAGTAACAGGAAGCAGATACACACGTACTACAGTTAGATGTAATGATACGTACCTTCGATGCTCACACATTTTCAGAAGCTTCATCTTTTCATCACTCTCCACTCCATCATTACTTGGTTTGCCATTCCCAGCTACCAGAAGACAGGAACAAGACAAAGAGGTGAATGCAGAACACTGATTCTGCTTCTGCTCTTCATCTGGAAACTAACTAAAGTAAGTAAAACCTCCCGATGAAAAATTCACAGTGTCCAGAGTGAAGCACAGTCAATATTTTAAGTGAACTGTAGGACGGCTGTGGCTGCTCCCTCGTGCAGGGGGATTGCCAGGTCACAGCCTGAACCGGGAGGTGAGCACCTGAGTGAGCAGAGGGAGGGTCCCCAGATCTCTCTGCCCTTCTTGGTGACACTTCCAGCTGTGCTTCCCAGAGTGCACACACACTCAGAGTCTGCATGCTTTGCACCCACCCCACCTGCACACCAGTTAGAACCAGAAAGGGCTACATCCCCGAGCTCACTCTTCTCAAGCTGCTGCCAGTTATCAGTCAATCCTTCTTTGTCCTCCTGTTCTACAGTGCCTGTGTCCCAAACAACCTAATATCTACTGGAAAACTGACTCAGTTTCTCTTTTCAAGTACTGATAGACAGCCACTGAGATCAGTAATTCAAAACTGACCGAGCATTTGGTCATGCTATATTCACTATTCTACCACGGAGAAGTGATACTACGCGTCCTACTTGGGTAAGGATTTCAACTAGGACATCTAGTACAGTATGCCCACTGACAGCAGGGAGGGAGAAAACGTTACACATGAAAATTAAATATAATCCAAGAATTAACTGCGTGTTTCTACTTAAAGAATGAGATTTCAGTAAGAAAGTAACTGGTAACTTCATACTAACTTGTCAGGTGCTGCATATAAGTAGATTCTGTTTCCAGCTCATCTTGCCTTCGCTTCAGTACCGACATGACTCGTTGCTGAATAAGTGCATGTACAGCAGATTCTAGCTTAGTTATGTATTAAACAAACATAAACAAAGTGTTTATGTCCTTAAAACAAAGCACAAAATCCTTGCTAATAGCAGCACCTGCATTGGAGCAAAGAAGAACTGCAAGACTTACCCATACCAACATTTACAGAAGCACTGTGTGTGGACAAGATTCATGCTTTGGAAAACACCAAATGTCACTGACGTAGTGGTAGTTCTGAAGGTACCACCACTGACATTTACCCATATTCCTCTACACAGCACGCTCCTAAAGAGCATAATATGGCAAGTGTAGCGACGTTACACTGCATAGATTCTACCCAAGTCTATGTGGGTAGGAATACAGCACACATCAGTGCATCCCACTTAATTTATACCAACTTAACATCACCAAGCTATTACTACCAGACGTGTTCTCCCTCCCCTTCTTGTTACTTTCCAAATAGGTCTCCCACTCTCGATAGTCTTTCACATTTGATTGTACTTGAACTCCCCGCATCATTTCATCCATTTCTTTCAGGTGATCAAGGCCAAAAAAAACCAACAACATACAATTCCACATAAATATTTAGTCCACTTCAGTGGAAATTCTTTGAACACAAGCAGGCCAGCAGCAGTCTGTACAAAAGAGTATACATACACAGAGGTTCACACAAGTGAACGGCAGATGTTTGTGTTTCAGCTGCACGATGGTACGTGTTTCCGCGGTCTCTGGCGCCCCCGCGTGGCCGATCGGCGGAACGGCGGCCGCGTACGTTCGGTGCCGCAGGCAGCGGGACGCGCGCCGAAGCGCTGCGCGGACGTCGCCGTCGCTCTGCGCGGCGCATCCGCCGATCTCCGTCACGCTCAGTCCTCCGAGCGGCAGTGCGCGTGCGCCGCGGGGCTGTGTGCGCGGTGCTGCATGCGCAGCGCGGTGCCGAGCCCGGCGGGTCCTGGGATGCTGCGGTGCCGGGGCCGCTTCACGCCCGTACCGCGACCGCCCATCTCCGAGCCGCTCGGGTTCCGCTGCTGCTGAGAGCGCTTTGAAACGGCCGGGGGACGGCGCGGGGCTGGGGGGGGAAGGGGACGTCTGATGGTCCGCCGCGGCGGAGAGCAATTTGGATGGCGCCGGGCGCTCGGGGGCAGCTGTGAGCCGAACCGGTCCGCTCCCGGGATGGGCTCGGGCATCAAACATCTAGTGGAAATAGATGAGGGGCAGCCTGGTTTAGAAGGAGGAGATCGCTGAGCCGGCGGTCCGAGAACCGGCAGGAGCGCTTAGGAGCAACAGTTGCCGATTTGGAGTCGTCGGGCGCATGCTCGCCGGGACCTGGAGGACTAATCACAATAGAGAGCGGCGGATGAGCTGCACAGAGCGGTTACGAAGCCACTTCCGCATTCCTACGCGCACGCGTTGTGCCGCCTGCAGGACTGAGCAGCGGACAGCGGCAGTTCCGCGCATTGGCCACGAGGTGGCGGCAGAGACCGCGGAAAGAACCTCGACGGGATCGATGCGGCCCGCGGCGCAATCGCTGGCGGTCAGTGCTCTGTCGGGATGACGGGCGAAGAACACAAAGTTAGAAGTGGGGTGCGGTGGGGGTGAGGACGAAGAAAACAGAGGGAAACTCCTCCAAACTCAGGAAAGCCGTGCTAAGAGCTTTACAAAAAGAAAATAATAATAATAATAATAATAATAAAAAAAAATTTAATTACTTTTTGCCAGCATCTCTTGCACTGTTTTTAAGTATTCACATACCAAAATGTAACTGCCCAGTACATTTAACGACAACAAAATTAAAGCACGTTGGCAGAAAGCAGAGCGCCATATTGGTGTTCACTCAGCCTCTGTCTTCTTCGTGCTTTCATGTATTTCACAGCTACCTAATGTAAATCACAGCTACCTCTGGAAGACAGCCCGAGAGCTGTGCAGGTCCATCAGGCTCAGCTGCAGCTTTTCATCTGCCCTTCTCTGGCCCTCCTGCAGCTGGAGAGAGAGCACAGGAGGGCACGTGGGATGCAGACCCTCCCCAGTCGGCCGCAGCAGTCGCTCCTGCCAGCACTCCCTTTCCCCCACGTCTTTCCCACTGGACAGTCCGGAGCCCTGTGTGGCAGAGGAGGAGAGAGCTGCAGGCAGAAGGAAAACGGGCTGCTGGGATTCCTCCATCCCACTGCCAGGTGTCTCCTCTGGCATTCTGGGGGTGGGAAGGGAGTTGTGGGAGCACCCGTGGGGCTCCGGGCAGGAGGGAAGGAAGCAAAGATGCAGCTGCAGGCAGCGGGCTCTGGGCTGGAGCAGTGCAGCCAGGCACAAACACTGACAACGTACACACACAGATAAACACCCAGTACAGAATCTGGCACTCCGCAGTCCTCCCAGAGCTTGTTACTGCTTTTTAGGCTGCTCTACAGGTATTCTGTCCTATCCCCTTCATTCCCCTGTGTCTTGCCCCCTTCCTTCACCCCGTGCCTTCCCCATTCCTTTTCCAGGCTTTCCCTTTCCTTTCCCCGCTTCCTTCCCCACGCCTTCCCCCTGCAACAGCCCCATGTTCTGCTGCTGTTCTCAGCTGACAATCCTTACACCACACTGTTCAAACACATCGGATCAGACTGCATACTGGCACTGATTTTAAAACAACAACACCAACAACAAATACATACAGTATTATGCGTGGATAACAAACTCCTACCTGCTTGAAGACCAATAGCAGCTCCTCATCCTGGAGTAACTCCTGCATACGGCCAGGTCTCCCATACAGGGATTTGGTATCCGCAGTGGCTTCGCAACATTGGATTTGAGTCGTCGACTTCCACCTCAATCTGCTCGACAGCAAACTGCCAGAAAGGAGGAAGAAGGAACGTGCCAGCAGTGGATGCGATCGGCAGAGCCAGCAGGGCATCCCCTGCTTCAAAGGGCACTCTGCCTTTCATCCCCACCGTGGGGCAGCCACTCTCCTGCTTTGCCTCTCCCCAGGGCCTGCAGGGTTTGTTCCATTGCATGCTGTACCCGCATGGCCAGCACGTGCTACGGAGCCCAAGTGGAACACCTGTTGCAGAACAAGTCTTCGCAAGAACAAGACCTACAACCCACATGAGCTCCCTCTACGAAACAAAACACTTGTGGCTACAGCCACAACTACAAGCTGTCTCAAAACTGGGGTTCTGGGGAATTATGGGACATGCAGCTTTCCAATCCTGAGCAGCTTATGGAAGAGCAAGGAGAAGGAAATAAAGGATGGCAGAGCACCATCAAAACAGACAGTACATGTCCATGCAGACTCGCAAACCCACAGCTTCCTGCGTTGTTTCTGCTTTTGTAGCATTTGCGTGCTGCAGATGAGGAAAACGCTCTGCTGTTTGAGTCTTCTTCTGCAAGAGCCACCTACAGGTAAATGGCAGCTAACCTGCAGACCGAGCACTACTGCCTGGCGTTGGTCAAGGGGTGCTCCTCCTGCCGCTGCTGGATGGTGATGCTGACAGGGCTGGAGATGCTCTGCAGGGCCAGCTCGTAGCTGGGAGCCAGGAATGGACACGGCGGGAGAAAGGAGAGAGCTGGCGGGGACCAGCCGAGGCATCCCTCACTCAAAAGCTTTGAAGCTGCACGCTGCTTCTTGGCACTTTGTCCCCCACAACTCCAGAGCACTTCCAGCTCTTCCCTGGCAATTCACGGCTTGCACAGTGCCAAACGCAACCAAGAAAAAAAGGCAAGAAAGAAGCAAAGGCCATGGCTATGCACACAAGCGGACAGGAAGGGTTGAGCTCCACAATGAAACCTGCACAAGTCAACTCAACAGATTCCAAGGAATTCATTGACATCTGACACAATTTGCAACGCCAGAAGCACTGCCACGCAAACAGCACCGTATTCAGAAAGCAGCACGTCCAAATCAGCCCCCTTGCCCTGCTCTACCCGCTCAGCCCAACACAGAAATCAAACACACAAACTCTCTTGCTTTGGCTCACGACAGCCATCAAGCCCATGCTTTAGTGACACGGAGAACAGGGTCTGCAGCTACTGTGTGTCTCGCTCACCACAAGCTCGGCTGGGAGCTGTTGCTCAGCCTGACACCACAGGCCGAAAAGAAGCGCACATAAGCAGATGCTCTTATCCACATGTGCAAATCTTGGGGCGAGGAATAAAAGGCTCACTGGGCCATGGGCAAAGCAGGGAGCAGATGATAGGCAGGAAACAGGAAGGAGTTCAAGACCAGCTCTCCTACACCAAAGACAGGGAGAGCTGAGTCAGCACCACGGGAGGACTTACGACACAGCTTGAGAGCTTACAGAGACCTGAGATTTCCAAAGGAGGCCGCCAGGGTAACTCTCACCATTCTTTTGCAGGGCTCTCACGGATGCTTGCGATGCTGACTTCCACTGCCTATGGCATCTGTAGAAAGCCCAGGTGACAAATGCTCAGTCTGTCTGGGTAACGCTTCTATGCTTCCATGGTTATCACTGAAACAAAAGAAAAAAAGAAAGCATGCCACCCTATGACATTTGCCTCTCTACTGCTGCTGTCAGCGTGACATCTAAGATGAGCATTACGCGTCCCTGCACGCGACTGAAGATTCATCCAAGTGTGTTTGGATGAATTCTGTGTTCCACACAGCTCCATCCCAGTGCCAAAAAGAAACACGTACCGAGATGTTTAGAAGATTCTTTGTGCAGATACAAGTGCAGGGTGCATGCGTATTCTCTACAGCAAGAAATAGCAATTTCTCAAGCAGTACGACGAAAGGTCAATGGAAAGGAAATATAGGATGAACTCTTTTCATATAAAAAAATCCTTGCTAAACCTCTCCCCAGCAAAAGGAAGCCTGCTGGGCATTGCTAGCAGCAGTTCCCAGAACATCTTGCACCACAAAATGCAGCACGCTCCTTTTTTTCCACACACCCCTCATCTCTCTCATCAGCGTCAGATTCACTCCAGTTCAATACAGCCATCAGAACAGCCCTTCCGTTCTGCTGAGGTAGGAACCCACTGCTGGCATATCCCCCAGTCCCGTTCCCAGCTATGTCCAGCACCGGGGGGGAAAGGAAGAGACACTGCCATCACCTACCCAGACTTCTTGCAGGGCCTTCCATATGCTCTCACGTCACAGGTAGAAGCTGCAGAGCTCTCGTGGCACAAAGCTCAGAGAAGGATGGAGAAATCAAGGTTGCTGCGAAGGTGCTGCAAGGACTCCAGGTGAGGACTCACCAGTGCTGAGTACAGGGGGATGATCACTTCCCTGCTCCTGCTAGCTCCCGCCCTTTGCGTTGCACTTCCAGTCTAAACCGTCCCTTCTGCACTACTGCTCGGATCCTCACTTGGGGCTGGAGCTCAAGAGGTCAACACAACGGAAATAACACAGCGTGCAACTGGAAGAAATGTCTCAAAGCCCACAAGAGTCAACTCTCTCACCTTGGGCACAGCTCACCAACCAAGAGCCAGGCTTTGCCAACTTGGTTCTTCTGAGAACGCGGGAGGGTGCCGCACATCACACCAGAAGCATCCCTTTCAATTGCAGCTCCATGGAGAGAATGACACCGACTAACAGGCCTGAATGAATTCATTCACAACTGAACAGTGAGTTTGTTCTTCATTAAAAAACACACGGAGATTCTTAATCCAAAAAGAGAATGGCAGCACTTCATATCGGCCAAAGAGGTTTCTGTTCCTACGCCTCATCCCCTTACCCCAACTTCCCTTGCCTCATCCCCTACCCCTACTCTTCAGTGATGTCCACAGGCTTCAAGTCAGCTCTCAAAGCCATAGGACTCCTTTCACACGACTCCAGCACAAAGGATGGCACACTTGTTCCATACACTCAAACGGACCAAGCAGTGCTATCACACTCACTTAAAACACACACAGAAGCAGCCGAACCCTGAGCACGTACATCCCCTCCTGCACTACTGGAGCCCACAGCTCACCTTCACACCTCCGGGGATTTCTGCTCTTTTACACTGACGCAGCCTCGCTACAGCTCCATGGGCGTCACACAAGGCCTGCAGGACCTCTTGCTCCGCAAGCCCCGTCTGCAGGCATTGCTTCATGAGGTTCACCACCTGCCCTGCTGAGCAAAAACAGACACTGAGAACAAGAGCAAAGCGCACTGGATTCCACCTGGCCTGCTCCCCCACAAGCCTCACTCCTGCCACACACATACCCTGCTCTGCAGACTCAGCCCCAAAGCCTGGCTGCACATCAGCACATGCATCATTCTTCAAACGCCCCAGCCCAGCAGCAAGGGAACAAAGCGTTGCGACAGCTGAAGCAAAAATGCTCGGGGACATTCCTGCTAGCGCTGAACGTGAACAAATCTACCACTGAGCAACAGGATGTGGGACAAACAGCAGAAAGCAACCAACCTGCAGAACTAACTCCTTTTGGGTTGGTCCAGATGTTTGTATGCTCCCTTCCACGGCCCACGCCATGCTTGCTGAGATGCTCCTCTCCTTTGTGCATGGGAACAACGGTGCAGATGGGATGCGCTGGCTATGCACAGCTCTTCCTCTCTCCGTCTTCCATTACCAAACAGCACCTCAAATCTCTCCTTGCTAAAAAATCACTTGGGTAAAAAAAGAACTGGCAACCTTGCTTTTAAAATTACCTTCTTTATACAACTTGATGCTTTAAAGCAGAAGCTCACCTAGCAAGGACTTACCTTAGACAAGCTCCACCTGGGGGGAAAAGTTATTCCTCTGTGTCTGCAGACTTGGCACGCATTTTCAGCTGCAATAGTCAGCCCAGATCTCAGCACAGCTTTACCAACCACAGAAAGCCAGCTCATGGCCGCCATGTTTGTTTTTCTCTCTTCTGAAACACTGCACTTCTGCAAGAAGCAACGGTTACAATCACACAATCACAGAACTGTAGGGGCCGGAAGGGATCCCTAGAGATCATCGAGTCCAACTCCCCCCTCTGCTCAACAGGCTCCGTACAGCAGGCTGCACAGGTGGGCATCCAGCTGGGTCTGGAGTATCTCCAGGGAAGGAGAATCCACAGCCTCCCTGGGCAGCCTGTTCCAGTGCTCCATCACCTCACTGTGAACAAGTTCCTTCTCACGTCGGTGCAGAACTTCCTGTACTCCAGTTTAGGGCCATTTCCCCCCTCTCCTGACCCCACAGACCACTGCAAAAATGCTGGCCATGTCCTTTTGACTCCCACGCTTCCAATACTTAGTAACATTATTAAGATCCCCTCTCAGTCTTCTTTCCGCAAGGCTGAACAGACCCAGGTCACGCAGACTTTCCACACTGGGGAGATGCTCCAGGCCCTCGATCATCTTTGTGGCCTTCTGCTGGACTCTCTCCAGGAGATCCCCGTCTGTTTTGTACCAAGGAGCCCAGACCTGGATGCAGTACTCCAGCTGAGGCCTGATCAGGGCACAGCAGAGGGGGAGGATCACCTCCCTCGCCCTGCTGGCCACGCTCCTTTTCATGCGTCCCACCATCCCACCGGCCTTCTTGGCCACCAGGGCACACTGCTGGCTCATGGCCAACCTGTCACCCACCAGGACCCCCAGGTCCTTCTCTGCAGAGCTCCTCTCCAGCAGCTCACGTCCCAGCCTCTACTGATACTTGCGGTTATTCCTTCCCAGGTGCAAGACTCTACACTTGCACTTGTTACACCTCACCTGCTTTGCTACTGCCTGGCTCTCCAGCCTGTCCAGCTCTTGCTGAACGGCAGCACAGCCTTCCGGTGGGCCAGCTGCTCCTCCCAGCTTTGTCTCAGAGGCATACTTACTGAGGGTGGACACTATCCCCTCCTCAAGGCCGTTGACCAAGATATTGAACGAGACCAGAGCCAGCACCCACCCCCAGCGTTCACCGCCACTCACAGCTCTCCAACCGCACTCTGCACCGCCCATCACCACCCTCTGAGCTCGGCCACTCAGCCAGCTCGCAGCCCACCTCACTGTCCACTCATCTATCCCACACTTGCTCAGCTTCATTACCAGGATGTCGTGGGAGACTGCATCAAAAGCAGTGCTGAAGTCAAGGTAGACTACATCCATTGCTCTCCCGCCATCCATATAGCTGCTGATGCCTCACAGAAGCCTAGGAGGTTGCTCAAGCACACTTTCCCCTTGCTAAATCCATGCTGACTATTCCTGATGATCTTCTTCTTCTCCAACTGCTTGGCCATGGCATCTAGGACAAGCTGTTCCATCACCTTGCCGTGCTTCTTTGTACCACAAAAGCTAGGAAAGAGGAAAACATTTCCACATTAGGCATACATTTCAAGGACGCTCCAGGCAAGTGGAGACAGTGGAAAGCACTGGCAAGTCAAAGCACACCAAGATTTCCCACGCAGTGTTAGCTATGGTGATGATAAATCATGTCCCCAGAAATGCCTGCACTAGAACACACAATCCAAAATATCAGAAGCTGCGGAGATACAAATTCATCACAAGCCAGAAGTCCTTTAGGTCGTGCACTCCCTGCAGTACTGACACTGGAGGATCAGAATCGTTTGAGGAGAACTGGGCCTGCTAAGCTCCTTCCCACCCTCCCAAGGAAAAGCAAAGCAACTGCACCGCCGCCAGCACAACCCCACAGCACGCAGCAGGGAAAGCAAACAGCTTCACAGTGCTCCCCTTCACTCCCAGCCTAACTAAGAGACCACATGAGGATTGATTGGGAAATCACTACAAAGCAAAACACACCTGAGCGTGCACAGGATTGCACTCTTCCAGTCTGTCACCACCCTCTGGGGGAAAAACTTCCTCCTACTATCTAACCTAAACCTCCCGTCTCACTTGAAAACCATTCCCCCTTGTCCTACCGTCATCCACCCTCATAAACAGCTGGTCCCCCTCCTGTTTATATGCTCCCTTCAAGTACTGAAAGGCCACAATGAGCTCTCCCCAGAGCCTTCTCTTCTCCAAGCTAAACGAGACCCGTTCCTTCAGCGTTTCCTCATAGGAGAGTGGCTCCAGCCCTCAGACCATCTTCATAGTCCTCCTCTGGACCCACTCCAAGAGCTCCACGTCCTTCCTGTGCTGGGGGCCCCACGGCCGGAAACACTACTCCAGATGGGACCTCACGACACTCAAGAGCTGAGCAGAGGGGGACAATCACCTCCCTCTCCCTGCTGGCCACCCCTATTTTTATGCAGCCCAGAACACACACATATATAGATATAGATGTAGAACTCCATGCCTACAGCCCCCCCCCCCCACAATCCTCTACAGCTCCATATTCCTCCCTATTGCGTCCAGCAGTGTACCAAGGACACCTACCTTAGACAAGCTCAACCTACATGGAAAAGTTATTCCTCTGTGTCTGCAGACTTGGCACGCATTTTCAGCTGCAATAGTCAGCCCAGATCTCAGCACAGCTTTACCAACCACAGAAAGCCAGCTCATGGCCGCCATGATTTTCTCTCTTCTGAAACACTCTACTGCTGCAAGAAGCAACGATTACAATCACAGAATCACAGAACTGTAGGGGCCGGAAGGGATCCCTAGAGATCATCGAGTCCAACTCCCCCCTCTGCTCAACAGGCTCCGTACAGCAGGCTGCACAGGTGGGCATCCAGCTGGGTCTGGAGTATCTCCAGGGAAGGAGAATCCACAGCCTCCCTGGGCAGCCTGTACCAGTGCTCCGTCACCTCGCTGTGAACAAGTTCCTTCTCACGTCGGTGCAGAACTTCCTATACTCCAGTTTAGGGCCATTTCCCCCCTCTCCTGGCCCCACAGACCACTGAAAAAAAGGTTGCCCATGTCCTTTTGACTCCCACGCCCTCCTTAGCCCTGGTTCTGGGGGGCTGCCGGGAGTCCGGGGGGCATAGGGAGCAGGGCTGGAGGGGTTGGGGGCGGGAGGGGGGGCACGGCCCGCATGCTGCCAGCAGCACTGTGGCGCTGGGGGACCCGAGGCCTCTATCCGTCCCAAACCCACGGCCCATCCCACACCCCTCATCCCCAGTCCCACAGCCCACAGCCCAACCCCACGGGGGTTCCACGGGGGAAGGAACAGAGCTACCACTGAGCAACAGGACGTGGGACAAACAGCAGAAAACAGACAACCTGCAGAACTAACTCGTTGCCGGTTGGTCCAGATGTCTGCATGCTCCCTCCCACGGCCCAGGCCAAGCTTGCTGAGCTGCTCCTCCTTTGTGCAGAATGACAACGGTGCCCATGGCATGTGGTGGCTATGCACAGCATGCCCTCTACTTGCTTTTCCTCTCTCCGTCTTCCATCACCAAACAGCACCTCCAATCTCTCCCGGCTAAAAAATCACTTAGGGTAAAAAAAGAACTGGCAACCTTACTTTTAAAATTACAACTTGATGCTTTAAAGCAGAAGCTCACCTAGCAAGGACACCTACCTTACACAAGCTCAACCTACACGGAAAAGTTATTCCTCTGCGTCTGCACACTCGGCACGCTTTTTCAGCTGCAATAGTCAGCCCAGTTCTCAGCACAGCTTTACCATCCACAGAAAGCCAGTTCACCGCCACCATCTTTTTCTCTCTTCTGAAACACTCTACTGCTGCAAGAAGCAACGGTTACAATCACAGAATCACAGAACTGGAAAGGCTGGAAGGGATCCCTAGAGATCACTGAGTCCAACCCCTCCCCCCGCAAAACAGGCTCCATACAGCAGGCTGTACTGTAGGCATCCAGCTGGGTTTGGAGTATCTCCAGAGAAAAACAATCCACAACCTCCCTGGGCAGCCTGACTATATACCCCCCCGCCCATAACGTCCCCACAGCCACCTATAGCCACAAATCCTCGGATGGCTCACCACAACCCCAGAAACCCCCCAAAAGTACACCTCAGCTCCTTATAGACCCATAAGCCTTTACAGTCCATGCAGAGCCTCCTACAGTAGCCCCAGATCCCCCTATAGCCTCCCCGCAGCTCCCAGTAGCCACAGGCCCACCTTAGCCCCGGTTCCGGGGGGCTGCAGGTGGTCTGGGGGCACCGGGAGCAGCGCTGGAGGGGTTGGGGGTGGGGGGGCACGGTTCAGATGCTTGCAGAAGCACTGTAGCACTGGGGGACCTCAGGCCTCCATCCGTCCCAATCCCAACACCCATCCCCCACACACATCCCACAGCCCTCATCCCAACCCCACAGCCCAACCCCACGGGAGTTCCACGGGGGAGGGGAGGGCAGTGTGCTTGGGGGGCCGCGCAGGGCTCCTCTCCCTCTCCCGCTCCCGTTCTCCCGCACACCTCCGGCAGAGCTGTCCTCAGCACTCGCTCCCGTTGTGCCGCGGCTTCCGGCTCGGTGCTGCCCGGACAGCTCCGGCTGACGCCGCGCTCTCCTGCGGGGCGGCCCGGACTGCCGGGGCGGCGCTTCGCTGACGACAGCCGCGCCTGACACTGCCGGCTCCCAACGGCCGCTCCCGCGCACGGCGGCTCAGCCAATGGGAGCCGGCGGAGCTGCCGCTGACCAATGAGACGCCGGGGGAGGGACAGAGCTGCGCTGACCAATGAGACGCGGGGGAGGGACAGAGCTGCCGCTGACCAATGAGAAGCCGGGGGAGGGACAGAGCTGCCGCTGCCCAATGAGACGCAGGGGGACGCACAGAGCTGCCGCTGACCAATGAGAGCCCGGGGGACGGACAGAGCTGCCGCTGACCAATGAGACACCGGGGGAGGGACGGGCAGATGCTGCTCACGGGGAGCTCCTCCTGCCGCTGCTGCATGCTGATGCTGACAGGGCTGCAGATGCTCTGCAGGGCCAGCTCGTAGCTGGGAGCCACGAATGGACACGGCGGGAGTGACGAGAGAGCTGGCGGGGAGCAGCCAGGGCATCCCTCACTCAAAAGCATCACAAAGCTGCAGCCAGCAAGCTGGGCATGATCATGAGCAGCATCCCGGATGCTGGAGATTCTTTGCTACCATACACTACGGGAGCACAGCTCTCGCTGCAGGCATCCCACAGCCAGACAAAATGGGAACAAACCCGCAGCTCTGCTGCACGCACAGCCCACAGCCATAGCCTTGCAACATGAGCTGCCTTGCTGTTGCTTGCATCCATCCCAATCCCTGGGAATGAAGACTCAGAAGGCAGTCAAGGCGTTGATCCAGCACCAGCGTGCTTTTATTCCCTAAGAGCCAGGAGGGCTTTTTGGTGAGAGGTCTGGTGGACACATGGGACCCATCCTCTCTGGTGAAGGAGAGAGGGGCTCAGAGCTCGTGCTGCTGCCCGGTGCCTGGGACTGGAGCTCTGATTCTACGTCCCCCTCCACCAGGCTCGGCTCCTCCTGGCTGACACTGACCTGCTCCTGCATGGAGCTGCTGCTGTCGGGGCACTCGGGCTGTGCTTGGGCTGGGCTGCACTGCAATGGTGCCCCGTCACAGTCCAGCTCGGTGACCGCTGTTTCTGGCAGGCTCAGGTCAGCGTCTTCTGCACAGCCGGGAGAGATGAGAGCTTCAACCTGGATGAGCACCTTCATTCCCTCACTGATGTTATATGCAAGGCTCTCATCCGAGCCGCAGCGATTCCTGCTTCCAAGTAGCTCTGCCTTGATATACGCACACAGTGAACCATCGCTATACGCTCTGCTCTTCTGCGTGGACGAGGGCTCGGTTCACCTAGGAAGGAGTAGATACACAGGCAAACAGTTAGTGGCAAACTTGCACAAGCTGAATGATGAGAGTGGTTCTTGAGATTTGCTTATGCAGTGGCAGCAGGACACAGCCAATAGGACAATAGCAACAGGAGGAGCACTGTCTCGAAAGGACCTGTTGCGCTTTTGTTGTTTGTCTTTCTCTTTTGTGTGGACTCCAAGCATGAATTCCATGGCGCTGACAAGCAGTGTTTTGACAGCTGGATGTGCACCCTTACCTGCCAGGACCACCACCTCTGTTTCTGAGGGCTCCCTGGCATCGCGCTGCAGTTGGCGTTTGGCCACAGAGGATGGTTTTTTTGGGCTTGAAACAGGAACACCAACTGCATGCTGGGCATTCCTTCACCCTGCTGGGTGGGACTTGGTCTGGAGGGAGAAAAGAGGGAGCGGTGTGAGTCGTGCATGGTGCAGGGTGAGGGAAGAGCTGCCCTGAGCTCTTGGCAACACTTGCTTGTTCCTAGCGCTGCCTGGTTCCTGCTGAAACACAACTTAGAAGCTCGCTTTGATTCACACTGATTGACAACGGTTCCATTCCTAGAGCTCAGCCCTGGAGTCTTCCTGGCTACATTCCCCTCAGCCATGTCAACCCAGATGCAGAGCATGCCTGTTAGTTGAACCTCAGAGTCCAAAGGGAGGGGACATTCAGTACACCACCACACGCACCATTGGCAGTCACGTACTTTCTGCAAGTTTTTGCTCTTGCAATAGTGGAGAAAAACCCACAAAAGCCCAAACAACCAAGTCTGATAGGAAGCTGCTGGAAAAGAAAGTCCTCTTTACCTTTCAGATGGAAAGTCAATGATTGTGTGGAATTTCCCCCGCGCAGCTGCGGGGCCTTCTTCCACGTCCATGTCCCTGCTTTCTGTCACAGCGGAAGAGCTGCTGTGGCCTCCCCTCTGTGCCTGTGCCTCCTCCAGGGTGAGCAGCTTGGTGGCAGGAGAAGACACCTGCACAGACTCGGGACCTGATGGAGAACTGCGCCCTGGAAGGGAAGACCACAGCTAAGACGGAGGATCAGAAAGCAGCGGCACAGCCATCACAGTTCTGGGGGAGTGCCGCACATCGATAGCCCCTCGATAGCAAAAGCATATCTCAGCAATCCTGGAGAAGGCCTGCATTTGATCAAGGTGTCTCATCAAGACAAAGCTCATGCAGGAAGGACCGCTCACCTGCTCCATCTCTGATGCCTGATGTGGAGCTGGAGCAGAAGAGGACGTCGGTGTGGTTGATCAGGAATTCCACCACATCCGACTGCCTCTGCAGTTCCACGCAGGCAGCTCTTCTGCTGGCGCAGGCAGCCTCGTTCTGCTGGGATCTGTAGAAAAGGCAGATTGGAGAAGTCATTGACCCGAGATCGTTTCCCCACGTTTGGGCATTTGGGCAGCCAAAGGCTGTCCAGTTTGGCTCTGGAGACTTCCGCAGTGGGCAAGCACTGATGCCACTGAAGACATTCTCCCGGCTGATCAAGGACACACCAGCCCCAATCTGACAAAACCCAGAGAGCACAAATTGTCCTCCTCTCCAAACTGTGCCCGTGGGGAGAACAGATCTAAGCCTTGTGCTGAGACGGAAAAAGAAGTTTACCTGAAGAGGTTGGGAGCCCACACAATCGCTAAGTTCTTAGCGGGCATGTTTGTGACGGAGCAGCTCCCAGCGAGACAAGCCAAGTGTCTCATGAGGTACTCCAGCGTCCTGGAAAGCAAGAGCCAAACCTTCAGCACCACTGAGCACGCTGTGCTCACATTCACCAAACAACCTCACTTCATGCCACTGCTTGTTCTGCTACTAGCAAGTAGATCAAGCTTTCCCAAGTGCCACGCTGCAGCACCAAGCCCCAGCACAGTACAGCTGCAGCCATCAGCTGCACAGCCGTGCCCCCGTGCCCAGGAGCTGACCCAATCCATTCACCCCACGCAGCCATCCACCACTTCCACACACACAGGCATCACGTTGCCAGCGTGACACAAAGCCTGCCACTCGCATCATCGCCCTCTGAAGTGCAGCAGGGATGAGCTCCCCACACCGAGGGCAGCAGTTTTCTGACCTGTAGTGAGGGGCAGGCAGCTGCTGGACGACTTCCTGCACTCGGAGCAACCGCTCCTCATCTGTACAAGACAAACAGCGTCCTGGAAGAAAGCAGAAAGGGAATGAGACACACATCATGCGAGTCAATCGCATGGGGCTAACAGAAAAGGGCCTCAAAGCTGCAGAGGGCACTGCTGTTCCCATCTCCCACATTTCCAATGGCAGGATGCACACACCAGGTGTTACGGTGCACCCGGTGTGCAGGAAGCATGAGCTGCTGGTTGTACAGAGACACCCCACTGGATGTCCATCAAAACCCCCAACTTCAACAGAAAAAAGACCAAAAAAAAGGTGCGCAGGCGTGTGTGTGGATGGGAAATGCCACGAAGAGGGACATGAAGGCCATTGCCTTGTGCTTACCGAGAACTTGCCCTGCAGCTGCTCGCTCAGCAGAGGGCTCGGGAGCTCCCTGAAGTACATCTTGCACAGGGAGCTCACGCTGTGAATGTCCCGGACATGTGAGCTCCGGAATCTGCTCCGACTCAAAGTCATGGCTGGAGAGAAGGACACCAAAAACAGAGGGCTTGGAGAAAGAGGAAAAACAACTCCAAAGCAAGACAACATACAGTCCAGAAGTACTCTTACCGCAGCTTCTGGATCTTGGACGCCACGCCGGACAGGCGGTAGATCCCCTGCCACCACGCCGTGCTGCTCAATGAACTCAGCGCAGCTCTGCACGACCTGGGGGACTACAGAACAAGGGCCAGCGCTTAGCTGAGCTCCTGATTCAAGTCCTGCTTCAGCCGCTGCCCCTGTCACATCCCATCCACTAAGCCCAGCCAGGCTACTGCTTGCCTCCTCCGTAGAGGAAAAAAAGGCTGTCGCAGACGGCGCAGACAGGCAGGAGCCGGGGACAAAACTGGACACGGACGTGTTCTTGGCTTTCAAGAAATGCCAGGACCTGCCAAGCAGCCTGCAGAAAGTGATTCTGGGGAAGCCAGAGACACTGCCACAAGTCCCATCACAGCTCCCACCGCAATGGAGGCATGAGACCTCATGTCCAGAAGAGCTAGGAAACTGACGCAGTACACTCTCTTGGGCCAAAAGGCTTCCTTGGTTTTCAGGCTAGCGTGGGATTGGCTGACACCTTTGGCTTTAAGCAAATACAAGTGTGCTGGTCTCCTATGAGCATTAGCCTCAGCTTCCCTTGCAGCCATAACTCCCACCTCACGCTTCTCCACCGCTATCAACCTGCCCTTGCTAGACATGATCTCCCTTTCTTTCATCTTTACATGCCCAACAGAGAGAGGAAGCTCTCAGGAATGGGCTGTTCCTTACCATCACGGCCAGAGTGGAGAAGATGCTCTCCCAGGTCACAGCCAAACACCCCTCCCTTCTCCTTCTCCACTCCAGCTCATCTCCCGCTGCTTCGGTTCCTCTGGGCGGGCCTTCACGAAGGAACGAAGGAAGCTGAGGAGCTTGCCACGCTTCTTTGGCACTGCACAACAAAAGGAAGAAACCAGTTCATTTCAGGTTGGGCTCAGTGGGACCAGCCGAGCATCACACATTCGACAGAGCACGTAAAAGCGGGAAGAACATTGCCAACAAGTACCTACAACAACAGATTTTCCCCGTCCCTGGAGGAGTCCAAGGCCAGGTTGGATGGGGCCCTGGGCAGCCTGGTCTAGTCTGGCATTCGAAGTGGAGGTTGGCAGCCCTGCCTGAGGCACGGGGGTTGGAGCTTGATGATCCTTGAGGTCCCTTCCATCCCAAGCCATTCTACAAGGATCCTATCGTTTGCCCAAGCCCTCATTCTCACTGCCTACAAAACAGCAGCCCTACGCCCCGTGGGATGCAGGAAGGATCATCAACACAGAGGAGAACGTGGGATGGATAAAGGAGGTATTCAACACAGAACACACCCAGAAAAGACTCCATTTGACTTCCCCGCGCCATCACATGTAACATCCGTACCTGGCTTTGGCGCTGAGTTGATGAGGGCCTCAGGAATTTTTCCGTTGATGAGCTCCACGCACTCACCAGGGAAAAATCCAACCTGGAACAAGATCAAGAAGAGAGATGGAATACTGAATGCAGCATTTCTCAGGCCTCAACTGTTCAACCAAGAAAGAATGGCCTGCAGAAAAGTAACCCTCATTCAACATTTGCAGCCAGAAGACCTACAAAAGCAACTGACGGAGCATAAGATGGCTGTTCTCTGTGCTTGTACAAAGGACAGAGATGGTCAACTTCTGACTGCGTATGGAGCACGAGAGGCTCTTGCTTCTAAGTCACATGAGGAGACAGTTTCCCACCCAAGCCCAGAGCCAAAGGGAAGGCCTCTGACAGCGACACAGGGAAGCTGTTGACGTCCAGAAGCCACCCTGTGGAGGCCGAGCAGCTCGAAGCTGACGTTCCTCACTTGACTGCAATTGCGCCACGAGTCTGAAGCTCGTGCCTACCTGAAAGCCACGCTTGCCTCTCCACCAGGGGCTCTGCTCCTTTGCTGGCATATCAAGAACGCACACCAGGTCTCCCACCTGCAAGAGATTGCAACATCAATCCCAGCGTCAGCACAGCTGGGAGGAAAGCACAGCTGAAATGGCACCCTTCTTCTGCACTGCAAAGAGCGCACAGCTTGAGAGCAATTGCACCGGGGCAGCTCTTCAGGCATTTCCCGTCGGAAAGCTGGGCTTGGAGGTACAAGAGCCACTGCCTTACGCACCAGACAGAATACAGTGCAAGCATGCCAAATCAAAACGTCTTTTAGACATGGCTGAACTCCTCCCTGCATCCAACCCAGTGCAAGTCCTATCTGGACCTGCATCTTCTGGGCTTCGTCCTCACAAGGCATTCTGAAGGTGTCTGAGAATATTCCTGATGCATTCACACGGTATACTCTTCTTGGCCGTGACAACAAGGAACGCCTTCTTTATCTGCTTACCTCCAAGGAGAGCTCATCCGCTGCCTGGGCAATGTATCTCTTAATAACATGGCCAGCAGCAATAGCTGGAATATTAAGAGATGACTCCTCACGGACCAGCAAGGGCTTCCCCTGGTTCTCAGGCTGAAACAGAGAGCACAGACCATGGTGAGGAGCTGAGGACAAACAAGGAGGATTTCAGGTGCCATCTCGATGCCACTAGCAAGGAATGAAGCTTTTAAGGCAGCTCTTCAGGGACACCGAGAGAGCCGGAAGGATGCTCTCTCTCTTGAAAAGCAGGAGAGCACACCGGTGGCTCATTCTGCTGGCTCAAGGCAGGGAACAGAGACCAAGCAGAGCTTCACACTGTACCTCCGTCAACGCCCGGTCAGGCCCACGGCTGATCTCGCTGCTCGCGATGCCCATCACAGCAGGCGCGACAAGCTGCAACAGAAAAGAACACATTTCCTGTGCTCACACAGCACTGGATCAAGAGACTTCTTCAGAACTACTTCTAGAAACAACAACTGTGTGCAGTCTATTCAAACGGGACAGCCGTTGCAATACGCAGCACTGGACCAAGTCGCTGTCCCTCTGCTAGCAGATGGGGACTCTGGCACAAAGCAGCAGATGCATTTGCCCGCAGCACGCTGAGAGCGCAGTAGCAGGCCAGGGAGAGGTGTCGCTGCTGGGGCTGGAGCTGCTCCCCAGCCCCCGGCTCCCAGCAGCAGCCTCACCACCAGCGCCGGCCGCAGCCTTGCCCACGCATTTCGCTGCCTGCATCTCTGCTGGGCTCCCTACAGCTGTCGGGCACACTCACACAGCCAAAGCATGCACGCTTGTGCCCCTGGCTCATGTTGTGCAGCTCTGCACAAACTGCGGCTAGGGCTCTTTGCCTAAGGGATTGCCTTCCTTCACACTAGCTGCTCCCAGCACTACAGGCAGCATCCTGCTGAGGGTTGAGCTGGAGAGGAAGTTACCAGTGAGCTGCATTTCAGCTGGACGAGGCTGTGTTACTACACACGGTGTGACTAAACACGGGCTGCTGAACCATGTGGCAATACAAAACATGGCACGTACCTGGCAAGAGATCAGAACAAGGGAGAACAAGATCCTCGAACCCGCAGCCGTTCCTTGTCACTTTGCTCTGATCTTCCACGAGCAAAAGCTGCACCAAGGGAGCAGGCGGAGGGTGGGGAGGGGAGGGAGAAAGAGCAGGTCAGTGAGCCTCCACAATTTAGCAAGGAAGGCGAGGGAAAACCGTTGGACAAATGCCATCTTGATGGATGGCTTTGGAAGTGATGGCCTGGGGGAAAATGGCCTCTGATGGTCCAGATGAAGAATATGATCCTAGGAGCTCTGCCAGCCAGCACTTCTCAAGCCCTCGCTGCCCACACCGTCATATCCCGCACCGTCTCAGCTTACCTACAAGGCGCTGCGCAAGACGGGATGAAGACAAAGCACACTCAGTAGATGCACAAGTGCAACAAGCCACGTACTCACGCCGAGCTCAAGCGCATCCAATGAAGGGAAGCAGCACGCGCTGCTCCTCCCCTCATTCTAGCCGCTTATGACATCACTAAGGGCCACCCGGCTGCTCCACCATTGGACGGACAAGGTTGGGAGGCAAGACCACGTCACAAGACCACAGGATTCCAACAGGGCACCCCAGCGTTCGAGAAATCAGTGCGTGGTTGGAATTCCATCCCAGCCAAATCCTGGAGAAGCTGGCATGGGGCTTGTCGGGACCAAAGTGCAGGACCCGGAGCTTGGTGCTGTTGAGCCTCTTGCTGGGCCTATGGCAAATCCACACTAGGGTCCTTCTTTGCATCCACGGGCGGCTTAGAGCAGCCATCTCTTGCACCTGGATGGAAATAAAGGAAGAGAAATACATAGTACTACTACTAGACCTGCTTCGACAGTTTCTTTCCCGAGTCGCATTTTTTGCCTTTTGGCTTCCATGACGACCTCATTTCCTCCTCCTTTTCTTTGGGGGGAAGCTGCCCCCAGTGCCTGAGCTTCACAAGGATAGCGTGAAACAGGACACTAAGACAAACGCTTGCCCTGGGTGCAGGGTAGCTGTGCTTTGCCAGGCATATAAAGGAGGTAGGGCTAGGAAACGCCACGTGGCAGCCCCAAGCCTTGGGGGTCTTGCCAAGTCTGCATTCAGTCACTGTGGCCACAGCTGCTGCCTCACTGCCAGAACGTATCCGAGGATACAGATGGACGCAGGCACTCCTGCTCCTTCTGCAAAGCCCTCCTCTGCACAGCCCGTTAGCTGCTGATCACTGCTACGCCAACCGGCTCCCCTTTACAGCAGCCTTGGGATAAACACGATTGTACTCTTCCGTGCAGCAGCAAGCTCCAGGGATGAAGCAGCAGCAGAGGAAACCAACAGAATCTACTGCTGCTGAATCCACCAGCTCCTTCTGCCCACCAAGAGTAATACCAAAGCACAGAACACAAGTGGGATAAGCGCATCTCGCACACGGACAAAGGGAATCAAAACAGCTCCTTCGAGAAGAGCTCGTTGGGTAAACCCAGCCTCAGAGACACAAATGCATCTGGTTCCAGTAAATATTACGGCACCTTGGTTGATGAAACGCTGTTCTGTTGCTTGGAGAGCACGAAGCATGCTGTGTTGACAGGCACAGCAGCGCGATGCCCAAGCTGAGCACGCAAAACCTCCCCAGCACCCCTGGCCAATGCTGCCAGGGAAATGCACGACCTGCAGCCCCACACGGCTCGCTGCACGGACACTGGGGGGCTGTCTTAGTCTCAGGTGGGATCCATTTTTCTTCAGTGTCTGCTATGATGCTAATGACAGTGAGAACACTCTCGTGTTTATAGTTTCTGAGAAGCAGACCTGGACAGAGCCAAGGCCGTTCTCAGCAAAGCTCTCAAGAAGGAGCTGGGAGGAAACCAAATGAGGACAGCTGATGTCAACGGGCCAAAGGGATATTCCATACCATATGACATCAGGTGGAAGGGGTTATGGACGGGGTGGGAGCTCATCTCACTCTCTTCCTCTGCTTGCCCATTGCTTGGGAGGTGCTGAGCCACTGCTTCTACATCACTTCTTACATACATTCATATATATATGTGTGTGTGTGTGTGTGTGCGTGCATCCATTACTTCTGTCCTTTTCTCTACCTTTGGAAAGAGATTTCTCTCAACATATGAGTTCCACCTTCTTTTTTTTTCCCCCATAATTCTCTCCCCCATCCCACCGGGAAGGGGGGAGTAAGCAAAGGACTCTGTGGTGCTCCACCACACGAGGGCTGCAAAGCAATGGCAGCAGACGTGCAGTGCACTGTCATAAGTGCACATGTACATAAGCAGATGCTCTCATCCACACGTGCAAATCTGAGGGCGAGGAATAAAAGGCTCGCTGGGCCATGGGCAAAGCAGGGAGCAGAGATAGGCAGGAAACAGGAAGGAGTTCAAGACCAGCTCTCCTACACCAAAGACAGGGAGAGCTGAGTCAGCACCACGTGAGGACTTACGACACAGCTTGAGAGCTTACAGAGACCTGAGGTTGCCAAAGGAGGCCGCCAGGGTAACTCTCACCAGTCTTTTGCAGGGCTCTCACGGATGCTTGCGATGCTGACTTCCACTGCCTATGGCATTGGTAGAAAGCCCAGGTGGCAAATGCTCAACTGGTCTGGGTAACGCTTCTATGCTTCCACGGCTAGGACTGAAACAAAAGGAAAAAAAAAAAGCATGCAGCCCTATGAAATTTGTCTCTCTACTGCTGCTGTCAGCGTGACATCTACGATGAGCATTACGCGTCCCTGCACCCGACTGAAGATTCATCCAAGTCTGTGGGCACTGTTACCAGCAGTTCCCAGAACATCTTGCGCCACAAAATGCAGCATGCTCCTTTTTTTTCACAGGCCCCTCGTTTCTCTCATCAGCCTCAGACTCACTCCACTTCAACTACACCCATCAGAACAGCCCTTCCGTTCTGCTGAGGTAGGAATCCACTGCTGGGATGTCCCCCACTCACGTTCCCCGCTATGTCCAGCACCGGCGGGGAAAGGAAGAGACACTGCCATCACCTACCCAGACTTCTTGCAGGGCCTTCCAGACCCTCTCACATCACAGGGAGAAGCGGCACAGCTCTCGTGGCACAAAGCTCAGAGAAGGCTGCAGAAATCAAGGTTGCCACCAAGGTGCTGCTTTCAAACAACGTGACTTAGCGGGCACGAGACGGGAAAGACAAGGTTCCGGTTCAGAAGCCTCCAATCCCCGTGGATGTGGCTGTCTGCAAAGACCACAGCTGCCTGCTTTCCAGCAGGGGGACGCTCACCCAGCAAAGCACTCACCCAGCAGATGCCTTCTCCTACAATCATAGCATCAGCAACGTTGGAAAAGACCTCCATGATCATCCAGTCCAAACATTCCACCTACCACCAACCATTTCCTTCCCACTAAGCCACGTCCCTCACTACAACATCCAGTGTCCCTTGAACACCTGCAGGGACAGGAACTCTATCACCTCCCCAGGCAGCCCGCTCCAGCGGCTGACCACCCACTGGGAGAAGTTGTACTTCCCATCCAACCTCAATCTCCCCTCATGCACCTGAGGCCATTCCTTCTAATCCTAGCACTAGTTCCACGGGAGAAGAGGACCACCCCCACCTCAACACAACCTCTCGTCACGTAACTGGACAGAGGGAGAAGGTCTTCCCTGTGCCTCCTCTTCTCCACACTAAGGAATCCCACTTCCCCCAGCCGCTCCCCATCACACTTGTGCTCTACACCCTCACAGCTTCATTGCGCTTCTCTGGACCACTGCAGGCTTTCAGGGTCCCCCTTCTAGTCAGGGGCCCAGAACTGAACACACTACTCAAGGAGAGGACTCACCAGTGCTGAGTGCAGTACAGTGGCGATGATCACTTCCCTGCTCCTGCTGCCTCCGGCCCTTTGCAGTGCACTTCCACTCTAAACCGTTCCTTCTGCGCTACCGCTCGGATCCTCCCTTAGGGCTGGAGCTCAAGAGGTCAACACAACAAAGAACACAACGTGCAACTGGAAGGCATGTCTCAAAGCCTGAAGAGTGAGAACGGGACCCTGCAGTTAGAGACTCTGAGAAGGGCCTCACAGGATGCCTGGGGAAGGGGACCTGCAAGTCGGACGCAAGGGAAGAGCAACAGCTCTCCCTCCTTTTCTGGAAACAGCGAGATAGGAGTGGGAGTTCTAGGTTGTGTAATTGTTATCACCATCTGCTGAGTGTTCCGTACCGTGGATCTAATCATTTCAGGTCCAGCTGACTTTCCGAGAAACCTGAAGCTTACTGACTCATGTACTAGCCTTATGAAGATGCCAGCTAAAAGACGTCGTCAGCATTGTGGCCTACGTCGAAACCATGGCTTTTTGTTCTAAAGATCAGAGTGAGTGTGGTGTGTGAGTGAGATGCGTTCCTTGCAGGGAATGAGGGTCAGCCTGTTTGCGTAGTACTGTCTTCTGATTGCGGGGAAGCGTGTCAAGGAAGGTGGACAGGCTTCTGTGAGATCTGTGAGATCCAAAGTGTTCACATCTGAACAAGATCATAGGCGGTGTCCAGGGTTGCCTGTGGAAACTCTGAGGAAATGAGGAATCAAGAAGAATTTGGTCAACATCGTGGGAGGCTCCCAGGGGAAGGAAATTCCCAAAGAAACCCCGTTGGGAAAAGGGTTAAAGAGAGAGTGAGTGTATCTGCAATGGCAAGAGAGCAGCCCCCCACACCCCCTCCCGCCCTGGACCCACACAGAGAGTGCTGTTTGGTAAACAGCGTT
>NC_052572.1:80122707-80181904 GCF_016699485.2 Gallus gallus | reverse complement strand
AGTCTTGAACACGACAGGAATGTTATGTGAAGTATGGCAAAAAAACTGTGGCACTGCTGGCGCTTCATATCTGCAGGATTTGAGTTCTGTTGTAGTATTGTGCCACTTCTACTTTTCCTGAGTGCAAAGAAAATACAACTGATGGGTAATCAGCTGAAGCATGTGATCTCCGTGCTTGCTTTTGTCTCCTCTGCTTCCTTATTCATGTTGAAAGTTGCTCCCAAAGAAATTAGTCTTGTGCTGCTATGAAATTGGAATAGGTTCTATCACGCTTTACCTCTGTAGAGGCTTCTTCCAGTGGCTGCAGACGTCACTTGTCATGACTGGTAAGCAGGGGAAGGCGATTTTTACTGGAGCTCAGAAGCCCCATCCCAGTTGAGTATCCTTGAGAACCTACCGTGCCACTTTGTGGTGAACCTTGCACCCATTCACACAATCTGACTGGAGTAACAGCTAATCTGGCTTCATTCTTTCAGGCTGGTTTCAAAACGTTGGTATTACTGCTTTGTTGTCAGGTTACTATTGGTGCTTTATCAGATGTCATTTCAAAAGTGCCGTTACAGGACAGCTAAGCAGCACTTACACTCAGATTGTCCAGCTGGGCTTCTGTACATCTGCTTCCCTGCCATAGCCCCCTTCTGAACCTTCTGAGTGAAGCATTTTCACAATTGGCCCCTGTCTACTTGGCAAAGGCAGAAGAAACAGTTATTTGGAAGTGACAACACAATAACTGCAAACCCCTTCTATTAGCTGTGATTTAGAAGGGAAGGCAGAAGCAGGGCTGAACACACTGTAACACTGGTCAGAAAAGGAAATGTTTGTTTTCAGGAAGGGGCAGTTTAACATTCAGATGAGAACTGCTGAAATTTCACTGTCTTTTATTTGCATACGAAACTTGAAAACTGACAATTCTTACACTGAACTCAAAGCTGTTACTTGGTTCAGCTCTTCACTCGCTTCCCTCCGTATTTATTCCTCTATTTTGAAGTATCATACTCTCTCAGCATATCGAATTCCAGCCAGGGCTGCTTCCACTTCTGTGCTTCCTTCATTTTTTTCTCGGGTAGCTCAAATTTTATTCCTTTTATGTTGTATTTTGGCCTCTCCCACCGTTTTGACCATGGTTGAGGTTTCATTCTGACCTGCAGTTAGAGGGAAAGATTTTTTTAAAAAGAAAAAAGGTATTAAAAGGTCAGAAGGTGAGAATTCTGACTGTGAAGCAAAGCAGTGAGACAAGTGCTGCTTTAGAGAAGAGAGCAGTGTGGCTGTTATGTTTGTTCATGTACCCCAAATAACACTGATTTATTACACCGTCCTTAAGTTGATATGCTGTTAACTCTCTTCTACGCTCTAACTCTGTTACTTACTAAGGAAAGAAGAATAGGACAGCAGCCGTTCCACCTTTTCCCTGTAAGCTAAGTCGGATAGCATTCTTTTACCAGTCTTGCCAGACCTCCTGAGATGCACATCTTGCTAACTGCTCCTTCCACCCCCCACATCAGTAGCATTAAGTTTCCATAGCGCTGGCTGTTCTGTCTGCCACAGTGTAATACAGAGGCATCTGCAGGCTGTTACTCCTTGCACGTCTCCTAAGTTACCTACTGAGGAAGGCAGTACTTTGGTTATAAATGTTCTTTCACTACAGGAGTAGCATTAAGGTACCGGATTTTATATGCTTGTATCACCTTGATAACTACCACAACTAAAAGCTGTTTAACAGCCTTCCAGGCCATTGTAGAATGGCCACTTGGAAGAGACTCACAAGGATCATAGGAGTTCAACCCCTGCCTCCACATAAAACCAACCCCTGCCTCCACATAAAACCAGCCACACTATGTCTGAGAGTGGTGTCCAAAGGCTCCTTGAACTCTGGCATATTCTGTGCATGGTCAACCTCTGGTGCAGAAGCTTTTCCACCCTGACCCTCCCCTGTTGCAGTCCTCCATCTGGCCCTGAAATGGAGCCCTGCAGAAACCCCAGGTGACTGCTCACCATCCTGATATAATCCCGGTATCAGTCAGAAAGTTAACTAAATTATCGCCTACGTTCCCACTAAAAAATTAAACTCCTGCCTTGTTTACAGGAATTTCTTCATGGTCTAAATGAGACACAGATGAAAAAAACACTTTTTTCATCACTTGATAGTAAAAGATAATAATTTTTTTCCTACTGTTTTTTACGAACAGCTGAAGAGAGCCTACAGGAGGCACCACATTCAAGTGGTTATCTTGTGTTGGCAAAGCTTAAGGGGACTCTTAAAACTCTTTTCTGCTCCGATGAATTATACTGTGCCATAGAAATCTCCTTATGCTCTGGAGTTCAAGAGTCTGGCAGCTAAGTTGAAGGCACGCTTCCTGACACAGTACTGGCCAGAGGGCCACTACCAACAGATTATTTGCATGGGGTCACTGTGTTTCAGACAGCATGGAGACTTGGCCTCAGAGCCAGGGAATGGCTTGAACACCTCCAGGGACAACAGTTCCACCACCTGCCTGGGCATTTCGAGAGGACATTTTTCCTAGTATCCAACCTGAACCTCCCCTGGCACAACTGAAGGCCATCACCTCTTGTCCTCCTGCTGCTCCTTGGGAGGAGAAGCTGACTCCCACGCAGCCACAACCTCCTTTCAGGTAGTGGTGCAGAGAAATGAGGTTTCCTTTGAATCTCCTCCAGACTGAACAATCCCTGCTCCTTCAGACACTCCCATGATATTGTGCCCCAGATCCTTCACCACTCTGTTGCCCTTCTCTGGACGCGATCCTGGGCCCCAGTGCCTCTCTTGTAGTGAGGGGCCCAAAACTGAGCACAGTACTGGACGTGCAGTTCCACCAGTGCTGAGAACAGCAGGCAGATCGCTTCACCAGTCCTTCTGACTGCGCTATTTCTGACACAGGCCAGGATGCTGCTGGCATTCTTGGCCACCTGGGCACACTGCTGGGTACGTGCAGCCAACTGTTGACCAATACCCCCAGTGTGCAACGTATCACATCGTCACTCTCCTCTCAGAGGCAGCACTGCCACTTTAAACACTCCGCCGCTTAAAGCAGTGCAGGTGGGCTTCGGAGACATGAAAAATGCTTAGCACAAGAGGAATTCCATTTCACAAAATACGTGCACTCAGCTCCCAGCTGACCTCGAGATGTGAGGCAAAGGCAGAGGCAGGGCCCATGTCTCTGTCACCTTCCGACATGCACTTTTCGAGTACCAATGCCTCAGAGCCCTGAGGAATCTGAGGGCGGCCCCCACCGCGGCCTACCCCTTCTACCTCCTCTCCTCTCTCTGCTTCTGCTTGTCAATAATGACGAGCTTCGGGGGCAGATGGAATTTTGTGGGCTCTCCATCGCCGTTCATTCGACACATCGAGGAAGAAAACCACCCGGTGAAGATAAAACGCTCAGAAAAACACCGTTCTCAAAAGGCACCGTTCCCCACAGCCTCGCAGCTCAAACCCCCCGCAGGCGGCCGCCATAGTGACTACGAGTACTTCCGGTCCGCCGGCGCCAGAGCGCAGGGTGGCTACGGCAAGCTCGGAGGGCCAAAACTGCCCTCAGCGCGAAGCGGAGCTGTGTGTCGCTCTACTCCTAACCCCTTCTGAGCTCTGTTCATTATCTGATGGGTGTATTTGAAGTGGAGGGTATTTGACGCTGCTTAGAGAAACGAGGGGCCTGTGAAAAAAAGGAGCGTGCTGCATTTTGTGGTGCAAGATGTTCTGGGAACTGCTGCTAACAATGCCCAGCAGGCTTCCTTTTTGCTGGGGAGAGTTTTAGCAAGGATTTTTTATATGAAAAGAGTTCATCCTATATTTCCTTTCCACTGACCTTCCGTCGTACTGCTTGAGCAATTGCTATGTCTTGCTGTAGAGAATGCACATGCACCTGCACCTGTATCTGCACAAAGAATCATCTAAACATCTCTGTACGGGTTTCTTTTTGGCACTGAGGTGGAGCTGTGTGGAACACAGACTTGGATGAATCTTCAGTCGGGTGCAGGGACGCGTAATGCTCATCTTAGATGTCACGCTGACAGCAGCAGTAGAGAGGCAAATGTCATAGGGTTTCATGTTTTTTTTTTTTTCCTTTTGTTTCAGTCCTAATTGTGGAAGCATAGAAGCGTTACCCAGACCAATTGAGCATTTCTCACATGCGCTTTCTACCAATGACACATGGCAGTGGAAGTCAGCATCAGAAGCATCAGTAACAGCCCTGCAAAAGACTGGTGAGAGTTACCCTGGCAGCCTGTTTTGGCAACCTCAGGTCTCTGCAAGCTGTTAAGCTGTGTCGTAAGTCCTCCCGTGGTGCTGACTCAGCTCTCCCTGTCTTTGGTGTAGGAGAGCTGGTCTTGAACTCCTTCCTGTTTCCTGCCTATCATCTGCTCCCTGCTTTGCCCGTGGCCCAGTGAGCCTTTTATTCCTCGCCCCCAGATTTGCACCTGTGGATGAGAGCATCTGCTTATGTGCGCTTCTTTTCTGCTTGTGGTGTCAGGCTGAGCGACGCCTCCCAGCCGAGCTTGTGGTGAGCGAGACACGGAGTAGGTGGAGATGGAGTTCTCTGTGTCACTAAAGCATGAGCTTGATGGCTGCCGTGAGCCAAAGCAAGAGAGTTTGTGTGTTTGATTTCTGTGTTGGGCTGAGTGGGTAGAGCAGGGCAAGGGGACTGATTTGGACGTGCTGCTTTCCCAATACGGTGCTGTTTGCGTGGCAGTGCTTCTGGCGTTGCAAATTGTGTCAGATGTCAATGAATTCCTTGGAATCTGTTGAGTTGACTTGTGCAGGTTTCATTGTGGAGCTGAACCCTTCCTGGCCGCTTCTGTGCATAGCCATGGCCTTTGCTTCTTTCTTGCCTTTTTTTCTTGGTTGCGTTTGGCACTGTGCAAGCCGTGAATTGCCAGGGAAGAGCTGGAAGTGCTCTGGAGTTGTGGGGGACAAACTCCTAAGAAACAATGTGCAGCTTCAAAGCCCCAAAGTTTGGAGAGATGAGAGATGCGCTGCCTGGTGCAGGACATGATGCGCTCTGCAAGGCGCTTTCCATGAAGACCTCAGATCTGCGCTCAAACTGCATCCAAAGCAACCCAATGCCCCGTGCTTGTTGTACCCGGAGGTATCGGTGCCAGGTGTTGCTGCTGTGTTTGCCATGCCATTGTGTCGGCAGGGTGACGTTCATGGCGTGCGATGCCCTCTGTCATTCAAAGCATCCTTGCAGATGTTCCTAGTGAGGGGCATGTTTCATTGACACCATAGGTTGTTTTCTGGAAAATGAAAGAGTGGGCTTGCGTACCCCCAGATGGTTTTCATTTCCTGCTGACCACAGTGCACATCATGTCTGCTGCCATTGCCCCACGGCCCTCTTGTGGTTTAAGCCGGTGGGTGGCTCAGCACCACACAGTCCTTTGCTTACTGCCCCCTTCCCGGTGGGATGGGGGAGAGAATTATGGGGGAAAAAAAAAGAATGTGGAAGTCATGTGTTGAGAGAAATCTCTTTCCAAAGGTAGAGAAAAGGACAGAAGTAATGGATGTATATATAAATATATACATGTATATGAATATATATATATGAATGCATATAACAAGTAATGTAGAAGCAGTGGCTCAGCACCTCCCAAGCAATGGGCAAGCAGAGAAAGAGAGTGAGGTGAGCTCCCACCCCGCCCAAAACCCCTTCCACTTGATGTCATATGGTATGGAATATCCCTTTGGCCCGTTGACATCAGCTGTCCTCATTTGGTTTCCTCCCAGCTCCTTCTTGAGAGATTTGCTGAGAACGGCCTTGGCTCTGTACAGCTCTGCTTATCGGAAACTATAAACACGAGAGTGTTCTCACTGTTGTAGCATCATAAGAGAGACTGAAGAAAAATCCTTCCCATCTGAAACTAAGGCAGACCCCAGTGTCCGTGCAGTGAGCCGTGTGGGGTTGCAGGTTGTGCATTTCCCTGACAGCATTGGGCAGGGTTGCTGGGGAGGTGCTATGAGCTCTTCTTGACGAAGCTGTTTTGATTCCCTTTGTCCGTGTGCGAGCGGTAGCGCTTATCCCCCCTTGTGTTCTGTCCCACGGTATTACTCTTGGTGGGCAGAAGGAGCTGGTGGATTCAGCAGCAGTACATTCTGTTGGTTTCCTCTCTGCTGCTTCATCCCTGGAGCTCGCTGCTGCACGGAAGAATACAGGCGTGTTTATCCCAGGGCTGCTGTAAAGGGGAGCCCGGTTGGCGTAGCAGTGAGCAGCAGCTAACGGGCTGTGCAGAGGAGGGCTTTGCAGAAGGAGCAGGAGTGCCTGCGTCCATCTGTATCCTCGGATACGTTCTGGCGGTGAGGCACCAGCTGTGGCCACAGTGACTGAATGCAGACTTGGCCTGGGGCTGCCACGTGGCGTTTCCTAGCCCGCTAGTATACCTGGCAAAGCACAGCCACCCTGCACCCAGGGCAAGCGTCTGTCTTAGTGTCATGTTTCATGCTGTCTTGTGAAGCTCAGGCACGGGGGGCAGCTTCCCCCCAAAGAAAAGGAGGAGGAAATGAGGTCGTCATGGAAGCCAAAAGGCAAAAATGCACTCGGGAAAGAAATTGGCAAAGCAGTCTGGTAGTAGTGCTGTGTTTCTCTTCCTTTATTTCCATCCAGGTGAAAGAGATGGCTGCTCTAAGCCGCCCTTGGGTGCAAAGAAGGACCCTAGTGTGGATTTGCCATAGGCCCAGCAAGAGGCTCAACAGGACCAAGCGCCGTGTCCTGCACTTTGGTCCCGCCAACCCCATGCCAGCTTCTCCAGGATTTGGCTGGGATGGAATTCCAACCATGCACTGATTTCTCGAACGCTGGGCTGCCTTTTTGGAATCCTGTGGTCTTGTGACGTGGTCTTGCCTCCCAACCTTGTCCGTCCATGGTGGAGCAGCCGGGTGGCCCTTAGTGATGTCATAAGCGGCTAGAATGAGGGGAGGAGCAGCGCGTGCTGCTTCCCTTCATTGGAGCGCTTGAGCTCGGCGTGAGTACGTGGCTTGTTGCACTTGTGCACTGATTGAGTCCCTTTGTCTTCATCCCGTCTTGCGCAGCGCCTTGTAGGTAAGCTGAGACGGTGCGGGATAGACGGGTGGGCAGCGAGGGCTTGAGAAGTGCTGGCTGGCAGAGCTCCTAGGTTCATATTGCTTCGTCTGGACCGTCATACACCATTTTCCCCCAGGCCATCACTTCCAAAGCCATCCATCAAGATGGCATTTGTCCCACGGTTTTTTCCCTCGCCTTCCTTGCTAAATTGTGGAGGCTCACTGACCTGCTCTTTCTCTGTCCCCTCCCCACCCTCCGCCTGCTCCCTTGGTGCAGCTTTTGCTCGCGGAAGATCAGAGCAAAGTGACAAGGAACGGCTGCGGGTTCGAGGATCTTCTTCTCCCTTGTTCTGATCTCTTGCCAGGTACGTGCCATGTTTTGTATTGCCACATGGTTCAGCAGCCCGTGTTTAGTCACACCGTGTGTAGTAACACAGCCTCGTCCAGCTGAAATGCAGCTCTGGTCACGTGTGGGATTTTTCCACTTCCTCTCCAGCTCAACCCTCAGCAGGATGCTGCCTGTAGTGCTGGGAGCAGCTAGTGTGAAGGAAAGCAATCCCTTAGGCAAAGAGCCCTAGTCCCACTCTGTGCAGAGCTGCACAACATGAGCCAGGGGCACAAGCGCGCATGCTTTGGCTGTGTGAGTGTGCCCGACAGCGGTAGGGAGCACAGAGGGCATGCAGGCAGAGGAAATGCGTGGGCAAGGCTGCGGCCGGCGCTGGTGGTGAGGCTGCTGCTGGGAGCCGGGGGCTGGGGAGCAGCTCCAGCCCCAGCAGGGACACCTCTCCCTGGCCTGCTACTGCGCTCTCAGCGTGCTGCGGGCAAATGCATCTGCTGCTTTGTGCCAGAGTCCCCATCTGCTAGCAGAGGGACAGCGACTTGGTCCAGTGCTGCGTATTCAAACGGCTGTCCCGTTTGATTAGACTGCACAGAGTGGTTGTATCTAGAACACCTGCCTCCGCCAGTGGGCAACTGAGAGTAGTTCTGAAGAAGACTCTCAATCCAGTGCTGTGTGAGCACCGGAAATGTGTTTCTTTTCTGTTGCAGCTTGTCGCGCCTGCTGTGATGGGCATCGCGAGCAGCGAGATCAGCCGTGGGCCTGACCGGGCGTTGACGGAGGTACAGTGTGAAGCTCTGCTTGGTCTCTGTTCCCTGACTTGAGCCAGCAGAATGAGCCACCGGTGTGCTCTCCTGCTTTTTAAGAGAGAGAGCATCCTTCCGGCTCTCTCGGTGTCACTGAAGAGCTGCCTTAAAAGCTTCATTTCCTTGCTAGTGGCATCAAGATGGCACCCTGAAATCCTCCTTGTTTGTCCTCAGCTCCTCACCATGGTCTGTGCTCTCTGTTTCAGCCTGAGAACCAGGGGAAGCCCTTGCTGGTCCAGGAGGAGTTATCTCTTAATATTCCGGCTATTGCTGCTGGCCATGTTATTAAGAGCTACGTTGCCCAGGCAGCGGATGAGCTCTCCTTGGAGGTAAGCAGAAAAAGAAGGCATTCCTTGTTGTCACGGACAGAAGAGTATAACGTGTGAATGCATCAGGAATATTCTCAGACACCTTCAGAATGCCTTGTGAGGCGAAGCCCAGAAGATGCAGGTCCAGATAGGACTTGCACTGGGTTGGATGCAGGGAGGAGTTCAGCCATGTCTAAAAGATGTTTTGATTTGGCATGCTTGCACTGTATTCTGTCTGGTGTGTAAGGCAGTGACTCTTGTACCTCCACGTTCAGCTTTCCCACGGGAAATGCCTGAAGAGCTGCCCCGGTGCAATTGCTCTCAAGCTGTGCGCTCTTTGGCAGTGCAGAAGAATGGCGTCATCTCAGCTGTGCTTTCCTCCCAGCTGTGCTGAAGCTGGGATTAATGTTGCAATCTCTTGCAGGTGGGAGACCTGGTGTGCGTTCTTGCTATGCCAGCAAAGGAGCAGAGCCCCTGGTGGAGAGGCAAGCGTGGCTTTCAGGTAGGCACAAGCTTCAGACTCCTGGGCGCAATTGCAGTCAAGTCAGGAACGTCAGCTTAGAGCTGCTCGGCCTCCACAGGGTGGCTTCTGGACGTCAACAGCTTCCCTGTGTCGCTGTCAGAGGCCTTTCCCTTTGGCTCTGGGCTTGGGTGGGAAACTGTCTCCTCATGTGACTTAGAAGCAAGAGCCTCTTGTGCTCAATAGGCAGTCAGGAGTTGACCATCTCTGTCCTTTGTACAAGCACGGAGAACAGCCATCTTATGCTCCGTCAATTGCTTTTGTAGGTCTTCTGGCTGCAATTGTTGAATGAGGGTTACTTTTCTGCAGGCCATTCTTTCTTGGTTGAACAGTTGAGGCCTGAGAAATGCTGCATTCAGTATTCCATCTCTCTTCTTGATCTTGTTCCAGGTTGGATTTTTCCCTGGTGAGTGCGTGGAGCTCATCAACGGAAAAATTCCTGAGGCCCTCATCAATTCAGCGCCAAAGCCAGGTACGGATGTTACATGTGATGGCGCGGGGAAATCAAATGGAGTCTTTTTCTGGGTGTGTTCTGTGTTGAATACCTCCTTGATCCATCCCACGTTCTCCTCTGTGTTGATGATCCTTCCTGCATCCCACGGGGCGTAGGGCTGCTGTTTTGTAGGCAGTGAGAATGAGGGCTTGGGCAAACGATAGGATCCTTGTAGAATGGCTTGGGATGGAAGGGACCTCAAGGATCATCAAGCTCCAACCCCCGTGCCTCAGGCAGGGCTGCCAACCTCCACTTCGAATGCCAGACTAGACCAGGCTGCCCAGGGCCCCATCCAACCTTGCCTTGGACTCCTCCAGGTACGGGGAAAATCTGTTGTTGTAGGTACTTGTTGGCAATGTTCTTCCCGCTTTTACGTGCTCTGTCGAATGTGTGATGCTTGGCCTGGTCCCACTGAGCCCAACCTGAAATGAACTGGTTTCTTCCTTTTGTTGTGCAGTGCCAAAGAAGCGTGGCAAGCTCCTCAGCTTCCTTCGTTCCTTCGTGAAGGCCCGCCCAGAGGAACCGAAGCAGCGGGAGATGGAGCTGGCGAAGGAGAAGGGAGGGGTGTTTGGCTGTGACCTGGGAGAGCATCTTCTCCACTCTGGCCGTGATGGTAAGGAACAGCCCATTCCTGAGAGCTTCCTCCCTCTGTTGGGCATGTAAAGATGAAAGAAAGGGAGATCATGTCTAGCAAGGGGCAGGTTGATACCGGTGGAGAAACGTGAAATGGGAGTTGATGGCTGAAAGGGAAGCTGAGGCTAATGCTCATAGGAGGCCGGCACACTTGTATTTGTTTAAAGCCAAAGGTGTAAGCCAATCCCACGCTAGCCTGAAAACCAAGGAAGCCTTTTGGCCCAAGAGAGTGTAGTGCGTCAGTTTCCTAGCTCTTCTGGACATGAGGTCTCACGCCTCCATTGCGGTGGGAGCTGTGATGGGACTTGTGGCAGTGTCTCTGGCTTCCCCAGAATTACTTTCTGCAGGCTGCTTGGCAGGTCCTGGCATTTCTTGAAAGCCAAGAACACGTCCGTGTCCAGTTTTGTCCCCGGCTCCTGCCTGTCTGCGCCGTCTGCGACAGCCTTTTTTCTCCTCTACGGAGGAGGCAAGCAGTAGCCCGGCTGGGCTTAGTGGATGGGATGTGACAGGGGCAGCGGCTGAAGCAGGACTTGAATCAGGAGCTCAGCTAAGCGCTGGCCCTTGTTCTGTAGTCCCCCAGGTCGTGCAGAGCTGTGCTGAGTTCATTGAGCAGCACGGCGTGGTGCAGGGGATCTACCGCCTGTCCGGCGTGGCGTCCAAGATCCAGAAGCTGCGGTAAGAGTGCTTCTGGACTGTATGTTGTCTTGCTTTGGAGTTGTTTTCCTCTTTCTCCAAGCCCTCTGTTTTTGTGTCCTTCTCTCCAGCCATGACTTTGAGTCGGAGCAGATTCCGGAGCTCACCGTCCGGGACATTCACAGCGTGAGCTCCCTGTGCAAGATGTACTTCAGGGAGCTCCCGAGCCCTCTGCTGAGCGAGCAGCTGCATGGCAAGTTCTCGGTAAGCACAAGGCAATGGCCTTCATGTCCCTCATCGTGGCCTTTTCCATCCACACACACGCCTGCGCACCTTTTTTTGGTCTTTTTTCTGTTGAAGTTGGGGTTTTGATGGACATCCAGTGGGTGTCTCTGTACAACAAGCAGCTCGTGCTTCCTGCACACCGGGTGCACCGTAACACCTGGTGTGTGCATCCTGCCATTGGAAATGTGGGAGATGGGAGCAGCAGTGCCCTCTGCAGCTCGGAGGCCCTTTTTCTGTTAGCCCCATACGCTTGACTCGCATGATGTGTGTCTCATTCCCTTTCTGCTTTCTTCCAGGATGCTGTTTGTGCCGGTACAGATGAGGAGCGGTTGCTCCGAGTGCAGGAGGTCATCCAGCAGCTGCCTGCACCTCACTACAGGTCAGAAAACTGCTGCCCTCGGTGTGGGGAGCTCAGCCCTGCTGCACTTCAGAGGGCGATGATGCGATGGCAGGCTTTGTCTCACGCTGGCAACGTGATGCCTGTGTGTGTTGAAGTGGTTGATGTCTGCGTGGGGTGAATGGATTGGGTCAGCTCCTGGGCACGGGGGCACGGCTGGTGCAGCTGATGTCTGCAGCTGTGCTGTGCTGGGGCTTGGTGCTGCAGTGTGGCACTTGGGAAAGCTTGATCTACTTGCTAGTAGCAAGAACAATGAGGTTTGTTTGGTGAATGTGAGCACGGCGTGCTCAGTAGTGCTGAAGGTTTGGCTCTTGCTTTCCAGGACGCTGGAATACCTGATGAGACACTTGGCTTGTCTCGCTGGGAGCTGCTCCGTCACAAACATGCCCGCTAAGAACTTAGCGATTGTGTGGGCTCCCAACCTCTTCAGGTAAACTTCTTTTTCCATTTCAACACAAGGCTTAGATCTGTTCTCCCCACGGGCACACTTTGGAGAGGAGGACAATTTGTGCTCTCTTGGTTTTGTCAGATGGGGCTGGTGTGTCCTTGATCACCCGGGAGAATGTCTTCAGTGGCATCAGTGATTGCCCACTGCGGAAGTCTCCAGAGCCCAACTGGACAGCCTTTGGCTGCCCAAATGCCCAAACGTGGGGAAACGATCTCGGGTCAATGACTTCTCCAATCTGCCTTTTCTACAGATCCCAGCAGAACGAGGCTGCCTGCGCCAGCGGAAGAGCTGCCTGCGAGGAACTGCAGAGGCAGTCGGATGTGGTGGAGTTCATCATCACCCACACCGACGTCCTCTTCTGCTCCAGCTCCACGTCATGCATTGGAGATGGAGCAGGTGAGCGTCTTCCTGCATGAACTTTGTCTTGATGAGACACCTTGATCAAATGTAGGCCTTCTCCAGGATTGTTGAGATACGCTTTTGCTATCGAGGGGCCAGCAGGCTTGTGGGCTTAGATGAGAATATGGCATCGTCTGTGGCTGGATGCGGAGAATGTCCAAGCCCAAAGTTGAGCATGAGAAAACCGTCCCTGTCATGGTGATGTTTTGCGTGCAGGTGAAGCTTGATGAAAGGGTTTTGACCTCCTCTTTTTCCAGTGGTTCGGATAAGCAAGGCTGAGAGATGTGCGGCACCTCCCCCAGAACTCTGATGGCTGTGCCGCTGCTTTCTGATCCTCCCTCTTAGCTGTGGTCTTCCCTTCCAGGGCGCAGTTCTCCATCAGGGCCCAAGTCTGTGCAGGTGTCTTCTCCTGCCACCAAGCTGCTCACCCTGGAGGAGGCACAGGCACAGAGGGGAGGCCACAGCAGCTCTCCCGCTGTGACAGAGAGCAAGGACATGGACGTGGAAGAAGGCCCCGCAGCTGCGCGGGGGAAATTCCACACAGTCATTGACTTTCCGTCTGAAAGGTAAAGAGGACTTTCTTTTCCAGCAGCTTCCTATCAGACTTGGTTGGGTGGGCTTTAGTGGGTTTTTCTCCACTATTGCTAGTGCCAAAACTTGCACAAGCTACGTGACGCCAATGGTGCGTGTGGTGGTGTACCGAATGTCCCCTCCCTTTGGACTCTGAGGTTCAACTAACAGGCATGCTCTGCATCTGGGTTGGCATGGCTGAGGGGAATGTAGCCAGCAAAACTCCAGGACTGAGCTCTAGGAATGGAACCTCAACTGTGTGAATCAGAGCGAGCTTCAAAGTTGTGTTTCAGCAAGAACCAGGCAGTGCTAGTAGCAAGCAAGTGTTGGCAAGAGCTCAGGGCAGCTCTTCCCTCACCCTGCACCATGCACGACTCACACCGCTCCCTCTTTTCTCCCTCCAGACCAAGTCCACCCAGCAGGGTGAAGGAATCCCCAGCATGCAGTTGGTGTTCCTGTTTCAGGCCCAGAAAACCATCCTCTGTGGCCAAACACCAACTGCAGCACGATGCCAGGGAGCCCTTGGAAACAGAGGTGGTGGTCCTGGCAGGTAAGGGTGCACATCCAGCTGTCAAAACCCTGCTTGTCAGCGCCATCGAATTCATGTTTGCAGTGGGCTTGTTCCTCCTGCTAGCGTTCAAGCCCGTGCCTACCATCTTCGGTTCAGCCCTGTCTTTCTTTCCCAAATCTGGTGTCTCTGGTGAAGTCAAGATGTGGACCTGCCGGAGCACACCCCTCTCGTGCCTTTCCCCGAGTACTTTTGGAAAGAGACAGGAGATGGGCACCACTGCAGTATGTCTCAGAATGATTCATTCTGACACTTAGGATGGAAGGAAGAGTACCCTTGCGACTCCGTGTTGCCTCTGTATCAGCAGGCACACGTTTAAAAGAAAGACAAACAACAAAAGCGCAACAGTTCCTTTCGAGACAGTGCTCCTCCTGTTGGTATTGTCCTATTGGCTTTGTCCTGCTGCCACTGCAGAAGCAAATCTCATGAACCAGTCTCATCATTCAGCTTGTGCAAGTTTGCCACTAACTGTTTGCCTGTGTATCTACTCCTTCCTAGGTGAACCAAGCCCTCGTCCACGCAGAAGAGCCAGAGCGTATAGCGATGCTTCACTGTGTGCGTCCATCAATAGAGAGCTGCTAGGAAGCACGAATCGCTGCGGCTCGGATGAGAGCCTGCCATATAACACCAGTGATGGAGTGAAGGTGCTCATCCAGGTGGAAGCCCTCATTTCTAACGGCTGTGCAGAAGACGCTGACCTGAGCCTGCCAGAAACAACAGCGGTCACCGAGCTGGACTGTGACGGGGCGTCATTGCAGTGCAGCCCAGCCCAAGCACAGCCCGAGTGCCCCGACAGCAGCAGCTCCATGCAGGAGCAGGTCAGCGTCAGCCAGGAGGAGCCGAGCCTGGTGGAGGGGGACGTAGAATCAGAGCTCCAGTCTCCGGCATCGGGCAGCAGCACGAGCTCTGAGCCCCTCTCTCCTTCACCAGAGAGGATGAGTCCCCTGTGTACACCGGACCTCTCACCAAAAAGCCCTCCTGGCTCTTAGGGAATAAAAGCACGCTGGTGCTGGATCAACGCCTTGACTGCCTTCTGAGTCTTCATTCCCAGGGATTGGGATGGATGCAAGCAACAGCAAGGCAGCTCATGTTGCAAGGCTATGGCTGTGGGCTGTGCGTGCAGCAGAGCTGCGGGTTTGTTCCCATTTTGTCTGGCTGTGGGATGCCTGCAGCGAGAGCTGTGCTCCCGTAGTGTATGGTAGCAAAGAATCTCCAGCATCCGGGATGCTGCTCATGATCATGGCCTTCTTGCTGGCTGTGGCTTTGTGATGCTTTTGAGTGAGGGCTTTTGGATGCTCCTGGATGCCTCGGCTGGTCCCCGCCAGCTCTCTCCTCTCTCCCGCCGTGTCCATTCCTGGCTCCCAGCTACGAGCTGGCCCTGCAGAGCATCTGCAGCCCTGTCAGCATCAGCATCCAGCAGCGGCAGGAGGAGCTCCCCGTGAGCAGCATCTGCCCGTCCCTCCCCCGGGCTCTCATTGGTCAGCGGCAGCTCTGTCCCTCCCCCGGCGTCTCATTGGTCAGCGGCAGCTCTGTCCCTCCCCCGTTGTCTCATTGGTCAGCAACAGCTCCGTCCCTCCCCCGGCGTCTCATTGGTCAGCGGCAGCTCTGTCCCTCCTCCGGCGTCTCATTCGTCAGCGGCAGCTCCGCCGGCTCCCATTGGCTGAGCCGCCATGCGCGGGAGCGGCCGTTGGGAGCCGGCAGTGTCAGGCGCGGCTCTCGTCAGCGAAGCGCCGCACCGGCAGCCCGGGCCGCCCCGCAGGAGATCGCGGCGTCAGCCGGAGCTGTCCGGGCAGCACCGAGCCGGAAGCCGCGGCACAACGGGAGCGAGTGCTGAGGACAGCTCCGCCGGAGGTGTGCGGGAGAACGGGAGCGGGAGAGGGAGAGGAGCCCTGCGCGGCCCACCAAGCACACTGCCCTCCCCTCCACCGTGGAACTCCCGTGGGTTTGGGCTGTGGGATTGGGATGAGGGCTGTGGGATGGGTGTTGGGATTGGGACTGATGGAGGCCTCGGGTCCCCCAGCGCCACAGTGCTGCTGCCAGCATCTGAACCATGCCCCCCCCCACCCCCAACCCCTCCAGCGCTGCTCCCGGTGCTTCCAGACCCATTGCAGCCCCCAGAAGCGGGGCTAAGGCGGGCCTGTGGCTACTGGGGGCTGTGGGGAGGCTATAGGGGGATATGGGGCTGCTGTAAGGGGGCTGTGCAGGGACTGTTAAGGCGTATGGGTCTGTAAGGAGCTGAGGGGGACTCTAGGGGGGATCTGGGGCTGTGGTGAGCCATCAGAGGATTTGTGGCTATAGGTGGCTGTGGGGATGTTCTGGTTGGGGGGGTATATAGTCAGGCTGCCCAGGGAGGTTGTGGATTGTCCTTCTCTGGAGATACTCCAAACCCAGCTGGATGCCTACAGTACAGCCTGCTGTATGGAGCCTATTTTGCAGGGGGAAAGGATGGACTCAGTGATCTCTAGAGGTCCATTCCAGCCCCTACAGTTCTGTGATTGTGTGACTGTAATCGTTGCTTCTTGCAGCAGTAGAGTGTTTCAGAAGAGGGAAAAAGATGGTGGCCCTGAACTGGCTTTCTGTGGATGGTAAAGCTGTGCTGAGAACTGGGCTGACTACTGCAGCTGAAAATGCGTGCCGAGTGTGCAGACGCAGAGGAATAACGTTTCCCTGTAGGTTGAGCTTGTGTAAGGTAGGTGTCCTTGCTGGGTGATCTTCTGCTTTAAAGCATCAAGTTGTAATTTGAAAAGCCAGGTTGCCAGTTCCTTTTTTCCCCAAGTGATTTTTTAGCCAGGAGAGATTGGAGGTGCTGTTTGGTGATGGAAGACGGAGAGAGGAAAAGCAAGTAAAAGGCATGCTGTGCATAGCCACCACATACCATGGGCACCGTTGTCGTCCTGCACAAAGGAGGAGCAGCTCAGCATGCTTGGCCTGGGCCGTGGGAGGGAGCATACAGACATCTGGACCAACCGGCAACGAGTTAGTTCTGCAGGTTGGTTGTTCCCTTGCTGCTGGGCTGGGGCGTTTGAAGAATGATGCACGTGCTGATGCCCAGCCAGTCTTTGGGGCTGAGTCTGCGTAGCAGACTGCAGAGCACTGCTTGGTCCATTTGAGTGTATGGAACAAGTGTGACATTCTTTGTGCTGGAGTCGTGTGGAAGGAGTCCTATGTGTTTGCGACCTGACTTGAAGCCAGTGGGCATCACGGAGGAGTAGGGGAAGGGGATGAGGGGAGGCAAGTTGGGGTAAGAGGATGAGGCGTAGGAACGGGAACCTGTTTGGCCGATCTGAAGTGCTGCCGTTCTCTATTTGGTTTAGGAATCTCTGTGTGCCTTTTAAGGAAGAACAATCTCATTGTTCATCTTGTGAGCAAATTCATTCAGGCCTGTTAGTTGGTGTTGTTCTCTCCATAGAGCTGCAAGTGAAATGGATACTTCTGGTGTGATGTGCGGCCCCCTCCCGCCTTCTCAGATCAACCACGTTGGCAAGGCCTGGCTCTTGTTGGTGAGCTGTGCCCAAGGTGAGGGAGGTGTCTCTTCTGGGCTTGACATGCGGCAATCAGACCGTATAGCCGCTAAGGATTTAGAGCAGGCATGTGTTTCTTGGTGATGCGCGTACTCCCTGGCGCAAGGGGGATCGCTCCACCTAACTTGCACACTGTCAGGAGAAATGGTGCTATAGATGTAGGTAGGTCGAACTAATAGCTAATCAGTAGTTGACAGGAATTCGGAGACATATTCATTCCATTCTTGAGAGTCCATTAGCATGCAGTCCCTTCCCCCCTTGCGTGTGCGTAGAAGGTCGTGATGATGAAGGCTTGTAATCTTCCTTGGGAAGGCTCGTAGTCTTCCTCACTGCACACTTGTGACCCCGAAGGGGGGGGCATCCCCCGAACCGGTTTCAGCTTGCCCTGTAGACATCTAATCAGCTCCCTGCCCCGTGTTTTCGAGCTGCTCTCCAGTCCTTATCTCGATGGCCTTCATCCTCCCTGTTATTCCAGACCTAGTGTCTGTGAAAGTGCTTGCAATCCCTTGTTTTCTAGCACTCTCTACCTAAACTCCCTTTGTTTGCCTCTTATTGCTACTTTGTGCAGCTACTTTCCCTTTTCTTGCTGTGAGGCCCTTCTCTCTCTAACTGCAGGCTCCTGTTCTCACTCTTCAGTTCCCCCCTTTTCTATAGTCTAGCAGGGCTTCTACCTGCTAGATCATTTTTATTCTGTTCTACGTGTCCCCCAGTTTTTTGTCTCGAACTGGGGCTCTCCTATTCAATGGCAAATCACCTTAGGCTTCCTTTGGCCAAACCAGGCAGAAGAGGCATCCTTCACATCCAGAAGGCAAACTCCACCTACTCATTCCCTAACTTAGTTACTCAAGTGTATGGATCATATGGATTCATCGGCAAGATTGGAGTATTGTATTTGGATTCACATTCAATTAGTAATCCGAAATCCAAAACTTATCTATCGTTTCTTTTCTCCTTCTCCAGTTGCATATCCTCCAAGGGATATGAGGCTTTACCCTGAGTGGGCTAGCCGTAGCTCTTGCTTTAAACTTAGGGCTGCATTTTGGCTCTACCAGGCATCCCCGATAGCCACACAGCTAAGCATACCTTAGTGAAGATTTCTGTAACTTCTTTAGGGAAGTTTCTGTTGCTCTTCCCTTGCGTCCGACTTGCAGGTCCCCTTCCCCAGGCATCCTGTGAGGCCCTTCTCAGATTCTCTAACTGCAGGGTCCCGTTCTCACTCTTCAGGCTTTGAGACATGCCTTCCAGTTGCACGTTGTGTTCTTTGTGTTGTGTTGACCTCTTGAGCTCCAGCCCTAAGGGAGGATCCGAGCGGTAGCGCAGAAGGAACGGTTTAGAGTGGAAGTGCACTGCAAATGGCCGGAGGCAGCAGGAGCAGGGAAGTGATCATCGCCACTGTACTGTACTCAGCACTGGTGAGTCCTCTCCTTGAGTAGTGTGTTCAGTTCTGGGCTCCTGACTAGAAGTGGGACCCTGAAAGCCTGCAGTGTGTCCAGAGAAGCGCAATGAAGCTGTGAGGGGTGTAGAGCTCAAGTGTGATGGGGAGCGGCTGAGGGAAGTGGGATTCCTTAGTGTGGAGAAAAGGAGGCACAGGGAAGACCTTCTCCCTCTGTCCAGTTACGTGACGGACAAGAGGTTATGTGGAGGTGGGGGTGTTCTTCTTCTCGCATGGAACTAGTGCTAGGACTAGAGGGAATGGCCTCAGGTTGCATGAGGGGAGATTGAGGTTGGATGTGAAGAAGAACTTCTCCCAGTGGGTAGTCAGCCGCTGGAGGGGGCTGCCCAGGGAGGTGATAGAGTTCCTGTCCCTGCGGGTGTTCAAGGGACATTAGATGTTGCACTGAGGGATGTGGCTTAGTGGGAAGGAAATATTGGTGGTAGGTGGGTGTTTGGACTGGATGATCTCAGAGGTCTTTTCCTACCTTGCTGATGCTGTGACTGTAGGAAAGGCATCTGCTGGGTGTGTGCTTTGCTGGGTGAGCATCACCCTGCTGGAAAGCAGGCAGCTGTTGTCTTTGCAGACAGCCAGATCCACGGGGATTGGAAGCCTTTGGAACTGGAACCTTGTCTTTCCCGTCTCATGCCCAACAACTCATGCTGTTTGAAAGCAGCACCTTAGAGGCAACCTTGATTTCTCCAGCCTTCTCCGAGCTTTCCTAGAATCCTAGAATCGCTAAGGTTGGAAAAGACCCACAGGATCATCCCGTCCAACCGTTCGCCCTTCACCAATGGTTCCCCCTAAACCATGTCCCTCAACACAACATCCAAACGCTCGTTGAACACCACCAGGGTTGATGACTCCACCACCTCTCTGGAATGGCAGCCCATTCCAGTGCCAGGCCACCCTTTCAGACAAGTAGTATTTCCTAACGTCCAGCCTGAATCTTCCCTGGCGCAGCTTGAGGCCATTCCCTCTAGTCCTATCACTAGTCACCCGAGAGAAGAGGCTGGCCCCCAGCTCACTACAGCCTCCCTTCAGGTAGTTATGGAGAGCAATAAGGTCTCTCCTGAGCCTCCTCTTCTCCAGACTGAGCAATCCCAGCTTCTTCAGCCACTCCTCATAAGGCCTGTGCTCCAGAGCCCTCACCAGCTTTGTTGCCCTCCTCTGGACACGCTCCAGGGCCTGGATGTCTTTCTTACAGTGAGGGGCCCAAAACTGGACACAGTACTCGAGGTGCGGCCTCACCAGTGCTGAGTACAGGGGGACAATTACTTCCCTATTCCTGCTGGCCACACTATTTCTGATACAAGCCCGGATGCCATTGGCCTTTTTGGCCGCCTGGGCACAGTGCTGGCAGTGTTCAGTCTAGCGTCAATCAACGCCCCCAGGTCCATTTCCTCTCCACAGTCTTCCAGCCACTCTGCCCCAAGCCTGTAGCGGTGCCTGGGGTTCTTGTGGCCAAAGTGCACTCTTTGTGCCACGAGAGCTCTCCCGCTTCTCCCTGTGATGTGAGACTGTATGGAAGGCCCTGCAGATGTCTGGGTAGGTGATGGCAGTTGCTCTTCCTTTCCCCACTTTCCCCCAGTGCTGGACATAGTGGGGAACGGGAGTGGGGGACATCCCAGCAGTGGGTTCCTACCTCAGCCAAACTGAAGGGCTGTTCTGATGCGTGTATTTGAACTGGAGTGAATCTGATGCCGATGAGAGAAATGAGGGGCCTGTGGAAAAAAAGGAGCGTGCTGCATTTTGTGGTGCAAGATGTTCAGGGAACTGCTGCTAACAATGCCCGGAGGCTTCCTTTTTGATGAGGAGAGGCTTAGCAAGGACTTCTTCTATGAAAGGGGTTCATCATCTATTTCCTTTTCATTGACCTTTCATACTACTGCTTGAGAAATTAATGTTTCTTGCTGTAGAGAATACGCATGCACCCTGCACTTGTATCTGCACAAAGAATCTTCTAAGCATCTCTGTACGTGTTTCTTTTTGGCACTCAGATGGAGCTGTGTGGAAGACAGACTTGAATGTCACGCTGACAGCAGCAGTAGAGAGGCAAATTTCATAGGGTTGCATGCTTTTTATTTTTTTCCTTTTGTTTCAATGATAACCATGGAAGCATGGAAGCGTTACCCAGACAGAGTGAGCATTTGTCACCTGGGCTTTCTACCAATGCCATAGGCAGTGGAAGTCAGCATCGCAAGCGTCCGTGAGAGCCCTGCAAAAGACTGGTGAGAGTTACCCTGGCGGCCTCCTTTGGAAATCTCAGGTCTCTGTAAGCTCTCAAGCTGTGTCGTAAGTCCTCCCGTGGTGCTGACTCAGCTCTCCCTGTCTTTGGTGTAGGAGAGCTGGTCTTGAACTCCTTCCTGTTTCCTGCCTATCATCTGCTCCCTGCTTTGCCCATGGCCCAAGGAGCCTTTTATTCCTCGCCCCCAGATTTGCACGTGTGGATAAGAGCATCTGCTTATGTACATTTCTTTTCAGCCCGTGGTGTCAGGCTGAGCGACAGCTCCCAGCTGAGCTTGTGGTGAGCGAGACACGGAGTAGGTGGAGATGGAGTTCTCTGTGTCACTAAAGCATGAGCTTGATGGCTGCCGTGAGCCAAAGCAAGAGAGTTTGTGTGTTTGATTTCTGTGTTGGGCTGAGCGGGTAGAGCAGGGCAAGGGGGCTGATTTGGGCGTGCTGCTTTCCCAATACGGTGCTGTTGGCGTGGCAGTGCTTCTGGCGTTGCAAATTGTGTCAGATGTCAATGAATTCCTTGGAATCTGTTGAGTTGACTTGTGCAGGCTTCATTGTGGAGCTGAATCCTTCCTGGCCACTTCTGTGCATAGCCATGGCCTTTGCTTCTTTCTTGCCTTTTTTTCTTGGTTGCGTTTGGCACTGTGCAAGCCGTGAATTGCCAGGGAAGAGCTGGAAGTGCTCTGGAGTTGTGGGGGACAAAGTGCCAAGAAGCAGCGTGCAACTTCAAAGCTTTTGAGTGAGGGATGCCTCGGCTGGCCCCCGACAGCTCTCTCCTTTCTCCCGCCGTGTCCATTCCTGGCTCCCAGCTACGAGCTGACCCTGCAGAGCATCTCCAGCCCTGTCAGCATCAGCATCCAGCTGCGGCAGGAGGAGCTCCCCCTGACCAACTCCAGGCAGTAGTGCTCGGTCTGCAGGTTAGCTGCCATTTACCTGTAGGTGGCTCTTGCAGAAGAAGACTCAAACAGCAGAGTGTTTTCCTCATCTGCAGCACGCAAATGCTACAAAAGCAGAAACAACCCAGGAAGCTGTGGGTTTGGGAGTCTGCATGGACATGCACTGTCTGTGTTGTTAGTACTCTGCCATCCTTTTTGTCCTTCTCCTTGCTTGTCCATATGCTGCTGAGGATTGGAAAGCTGCATGTCCCATAATTCCCCTGAACCCAACTTAGGTGACTGGTTGCCTGAACAGGTAAGGACCGTGTAAATCTTTGTCATTGCACAGCACGGCAGTGCTGCCAGACTTTGTTATGGCTCTTTAGGGCACCTTGCAGGCTGTATGACATTTTCCTCTCACCTTTCCTTTTCTTTCCCCGAGGTTTTGCCTTGCTTTGCCCTTTTATTCCTGCTACCTTCCTGTGTTGCTCAGGTGTTGCAGTTCTTTTGTGAATATCAAATCCTGAAGCACTGCTGCTCAGCAAGAGAGCCGTCCTGTCAGGTTGCATTGCTTCACTTGTGAAGGCCCAGGGCCTTTTTCTGGGGCCCTCGAGCATAGAAGCGAATGGCAGCGGGAGGCCTGAGTGGCTGGGATGTAGCCTAAATTTTGATCTTGACTGCGATGGTGACCTAAAGGCCTGCAAGTGAAGAAGGATCCTGGGATGGAACAAAGTACCCTGACAGTTTTGAGACAGCTTGTAGTTGTGGCTGTAGCCACAAGTGTTTTGTTTCGTAGAGGGAGCTCATGTGGGTTGTAGGTCTTGTTCTTGCGAAGACTTGTTCTGCAACAGGTGTTCCACTTGGGCTCCGTAGCACGTGCTGGCCATGCGGGTACAGCACGCAATGGAACAAACCCTGCAGGCCCTGGGGAGAGGCAAAGCAGGAGAGTGGCTGCCCCACGGTGGGGATGAAAGGCAGAGTGCCCTTTGAAGCAGGGGATGCCCTGCTGGCTCTGCCGATCGCATCCACTGCTGGCACGTTCCTTCTTCCTCCTTTCTGGCAGTTTGCTGTCGAGCAGATTGAGGTGGAAGTCAAAGACTCAAATCCAATGTTGCGAAGCCACTGCAGATGCCAAATCCCTGCACGGGAGACCTGGCCGTGTGCAGGAGTTACTGCAGGATGAGGAGCTGCTATTGGTCTTCAAGCAGGTAGGAGTTTGTTATCCACACATAATACCATATGTATTTGTTGTTGTTGTTTTAAAATCAGTGCCAGTATGCAGTCTGATCCGATGTGTTTGCACAGTGTGGTGTAAGGATTGTCAGCTGAGAACAGCAGCAGAACATGGGGCTGTTGCAGGGGAAAGGCGTGGGGAAGGAAGCGGGGAAAGGAAAGGGAAAGCCTGGAAAAGGAATGGGGAAGGCACGGGGTGAAGGAAGGGGGCAAGACACGGGAATGAAGGGGAAAGGACAGCATACCTGTAGAGCAGCCTAAAAAGCAGTAACAAGCTCTGGGAGGACCGTGGCGTGCCAGATTCTGTACTGGGTGTTTATTTGTGTACTGGGCAGTTGAATTTGGGTATGTGAATATTTAAAAACAGTGCAACAGATGCTGGCAAAAAGTAATTTTTTTAAACTTTTTATTATTATTATTATTATTATTTTCTTTTTGTAAAGCTCTTAGCACGGCTTTCCTGAGTTTGGAGGAGTTTCCCTCTGTTTTCTTCGTCTTCACCCCCACCGCCCCCCACTTCTCATTCCGTGTTCTTCCCCCGTCATCCCGACAGAGCACTGACCGCCAGCGATTGCGCCGCGGGCCGCATCGATCCCGTCCAAGTTCTTTCCGCGGTCTCTGCCGCCACCTCGTGGCCAATGCGCGGAACTGCCGCTGTCCGCTGCTCAGTCCTGCAGGCGGCACAACGCGTGCGCGTGGGAATGCGGAAGTGGCTTCGTAACCGCTCTGTGCAGCTCATCCGCCGCTCTCTATTGTGATTAGTCCTCCAGGTCACAGCGAGCATGCGCCCGACGACTCCAAACCAGCAACTGTTGCTCCTAAGCGCTACGCGTGCGGGCGAGCTGCCGGTTCTCGGACCGCCGGCTCAGCGATCTCCTCCTTCTAAACCAGGATGTCCCTCATCTGTTTTCACTAGATGTGAAGGACAGGTGGGGTCAGGCATCTGCAGCTACCGAGATAGCCATCCCCATCACCTCTCAGTGCTCACGCAGCCAGAAGCAGCTGTACTGATAAGTTCAGACATCGTGCAGCTGAAACACAAACATCTGCCGTTCACTTGTGTGAACCTCTGTGTATGTATACTCTTTTGTACAGACTGCTGCTGGCCTGCTTGTGTTCAAAGAATTTCCACTGAAGTGGACTAAATATTTCTGTGGAATTGTATGCTTTTTTTTTTTTTTTTTTTTTTTTTTTGGCCTTGATCACCTGAAAGAAATGAATGAAGTGATGTGGGGAGTTCAAGTACAATCAAATGTGAAAGACTATGAAGAGTGGGAGACCTATTTGGAAAGTAACAAGAAGGGGAGGGAGAACATGTCTGGTAGTGATAGCTTGGTGATGTTAAGTTGGTATAAATTAAGTGGGACGCACTGATGTGTGCTGTATTCCTACCCACATCGACTTGGGTAGAATCTATGCAGTGTAACGTCGCTACACTTGCCATATTGTGCTCTTTAGGAGCGTGCTGTGTAGAGGAATATGGGTAAAATGTCAGTGGGGGTACCTTCAGAACTACCACTACGTCAGTGACATTTGGTGTTTTCCAAAGCATGAATCTTGTCCACACACAGTGCTTCTGTAAATGTTGGTATGGGTAAGTCTTGCAGTTCTTCTTTGCTCCAATGCAGGTGCTGCTATTAGCAAGGATTTTGTGCTTTGTTTTAAGCGGAAGATGTTCAGGAATTTGTTAACTGTTGACCTGTTGTGGTTTTAATTGTCTGAGTGTGTTCTTTTTTAGGATGGCATCGTTGCAGGATGTGCCCCGTGCCCTCCAGAGGGAGTATGAGAAACACGTGGAGAACATTGACAGTTCAAAGATAACTGCCCAGGAATGAGAGAAGTCTTCAGATGCTGCTATCAACTACAGATTCTACAGGGGCATGAGAACATACGTAGAGAACTTAGTAAACAGTTTCAATGAAAAAGTACGCGTGTTTTCCTTCCCTTCGCTGCCACCCATTTCTTTAAGATGATGAACCTGCATTCTCTCAAGGCAAAAATGAGATTTCTTATTTGGAATTGATGATGAGAGACGACCAGTTATAAGTCAATTCTATCAGAAACTTGAGTGTCACAGGAAACAAAGGAGGAACATACCACCCCTCACAGTAACCTAAAATGATTAAGGTAGGATATGTACGCTGGCTTGAGCTGTGGGCTCAGCTGGGTTGTGATGGAGAAAAACAGAATGTTATTGGAAGAAGTTTTCTTCAGGTGTAGTAACCAGGGTGTCCCAAAGCTGTATGAGAGGTGGGACTTGCGTTCAGTTTTGGGATCTCAAAATGTATTTACTTTGCAACGTGTGACTAGTAATAAGGATCTTACATTAGGTTTGAGTTGGTTTAGCTGGGTTGTGTGAGGATTTGTCAATGTAATCTCCTGTGTTGCTTTCTTTAACTGCAAACCTTAACTATTAAAAGTAGAAAATAAAAATAAAAGATTGAAGGTTGGAAGATGCTGCACAGAGTTTGGCCTCAATGAGGGTACCCTCCAGAGAATGCACTGCCAAATCTAACTACTGTCAGTTGTGCTGCAGCCTGAGGTGTTTTTTTATGTAACTGTACATAACTGTACAAGGTTTCGTTGAGATGTTTCCTGTGATGGCCAGGTGTTCAAAGGCAGATTGAAGCAAACTAATTGTACCTGTAGTGTCCCGTTGAACGCTTTTGGTAGGGTCTTTGGTAGTCCTGTAATAGGCAATTGGCGTTTCATTTGTGGCTTTCAGTCTTAAACAGCCTGGAAAAACCTGCAGTGAGCAGGCTCTTGCTTTTCAGACTGTAATGCTCTTGTTCTCATCTCACCCTCATGCTTGAAAGCCTGTGAAAACTGTTCTTTCATTTGTTTTGTTCAAACCTGATTGCTGTTTACCATATTTCAGCTGAAATACATAACTGAGCTCGAATCTGCTGTACGTGCACTTCTCCAGCAGCGAGCCGTGTCGGTACTGAAGCGAAGGCAAGATGAGCTGGAAACGGAATCTACTTATATGCGGCATCTGACAAGTTAGTATGAAGTTACCAGTTACTTTCTTACTGAAATCTCATTCTTTAAGTAGAAACACAGAGTTAATTCTTGGATTACATTTTATTTTCATGTGTAATGTTTTCTCCCTCCCTGCTGTCAGTGGGCATACTGTACTAGATGTCCTAGTTGAAATCCTTACCGAAGTAGGACGCGTAGTATCACTTCTCCGTGGTAGAATAGTGAATACAGCATGACCAAATGCTCGGTCAGTTTTGAATTACTGATCTCAGTGGCTGTCTATCAGTACTTGAAAAGAGAAACTGAGTCAGCTTGAGAAGAGTGAGCTCGGGGATGTAGCCCTTTCTGGTTCTAACTGGTGTGCAGGTGGGGTGGGTGCAAAGCATGCAGACTCTGAGTGTGTGTGCACTCTGGGAAGCACAGCTGGAAGCGTCACCAAGAAGGGGAGAGAGATCTGGGGTCCCTCCCTGTGCTCACACAGGTGCTCACCTCCCGGTTCAGGCTGTGACCTGGCAATCCCCCTGCACGAGGGAGCAGCCACAGCTGTCCTACAGTTCACTGATAATATTGACTGTGCTTTACACTGGACACTGTGAATTTTTCATCAGGAGGTTTTACTTACTTTGGTTAGTTTCCAAATGAAGAGCAGAAGCAGAATCAGTGTTCTGCATTCACCTCTTTGTCTTGTTCCTGTCTTCTGGTAGCTGGGAATGGCAAACCAAGTAATGGTGGACTGGAGAGTGATGAAAAGATGAAGCTTCTGAAAACGTGTGAGCATCGAAGGTACGTATAATTACATCTAACTGTAGTAAGTGTGTTCTGACCAAAATTCTGACCAATGCCTTAGGAAGAATAGATAGAAGATAGAAGACTGTAGGCTTCTTTAGTTTAATCAGTTTTTTGTCCAAAGTTGGAATGTATTTCAAATGGAGATTTGAACTGCCTTAGTGAGCAGGTCACGAGGAGCTGGGAGAGGCACGATGCGTATTTGCTGAATAACAGAAGAAGGATTTTCCTGTCTGAGCTTTTAAGAGACATACAAAATATGAAATGTAATGGGTATTTAAATCTGTGCAGTTGTTCAAAACTGCAGAAGTCTTTTTGTGGTCTTCTGTATCTCTTTTTTCCTGAAAAAGTGCTGGTTTTAAAACCCATTTCAGTGTAAGAGGTGTGAAAGATGAAGCACAAATGCTGTTATCATAAAGATATTTCTTCTGTTCTGTAGGTGCATGAACTGTTCAGCTTATGCCTCAATAAATTCTGTGATTGTTTCTTCTTATTCCTATTGAATATTATCCATAGATAACGTTTTAGAGAAGAGTAGGAAAATCTTTGAAGATGTCCATGCAGATTGTTGTGACATCAGAAAAATCCTGTTGAAATTCCAGGAGCGGAAAGAGAAGTTTCCCAACTCTTACTGCAATGCTTACATCAGTTTTTGCCTGCCTAAGCTTTTAAATCCATTAGTGTGAGCTCAATTAATAAATTGGAGTCCCCTTGAGGTAGGTGCATCACCAGACTTTATTTTTGTGAAAAATTGTGTGTGTGTGTTCGTGTGTTCTGATATTCTCTGGGCTTCTGGGTAGGCGGTGCTCCGCTACGTTTCTGGTCTGTACTGTCTTTGCAAACTTGTCTACTCTGATGTACTCACCTTTGTTAACTGGCAAGACCTGTGGCTATTTCTGGCATCTCAAAGTATGACAGGACGGGGGCATGCTGCTTGCAGGGAAGACTTCTGTACAGGAGCTTTGCCGTGGGTTATAGAGGCATTCCAGAGCTTGAGATAAGAGTTTTAACTAGAAGGAGGACATCTTTTCCTCTTGTCAGGTTGCTTGTGTATGAATCACTTGCACCTTTATTAACCCTCTGAAATCTAGCTTTACATTCAGTTTTAGCTTGCTGCTTTGGTCCATTCCGTGATTAGAATCCATGTAAAACTGTTAAATGAGAATCTTTTGGTATCATTAGATACATTTTTGCATGGAGCTTTTTCTCTCAATCCTGACAGCTGAACAACGAATGGGAATGATCTTTCAGCAGAATTCTACAGACCTGAAAGAGATGCCCTGGTTCAGAGCTGTAGAAGGATTCAGCGATGCCAAAAAGTTGTCTGAATCAAAAAGAGATGATGATCCTGATGAAGAAGTTTTGCTTACAGTGATTGAAAAAACTATCCTGCCAAAAATTACAGGTATATTAAGGTTGTCTTGAGGACGTTCACTGCAGCTAGGTAATCAAACCTTAAATAAGTGGTAATGTAAAATTATGTTGATAGTTACAATTACTTGTTAAGGTTACTGCAAAGGAAAGGTTTAGCTGTTTGAACGTTTGCTTCCTTGAAACTAGAGCAGATAGCCACTTGGATATCATGAATGAAATTATTCCTATTTTTCAGCATTTGCCAAGAATGTGTGGGATCCTTTATCGACTTCACAGACTGAGAACCTTACACAGCTGTGCCATAACGTGTTTGAAAATCAGGTCCTGTCCAGAAGGGAATGCAGCCAGGCAAAACAGGTAAAGGCTGCTGTGGTAATGGGGAAGGAAGTTCTTGATGCAGTGTATGCATTCACTGTAAATATTCACTGTAACATTCACTTAGCCCAGTTCTGGTTTTATTCTCATGCAAATCTGGGAGTTTATCCAGCATAAAGTAGGTGAAACTAAGTTGATGTTTAGGCCCTTAGCATGAAAAGAAATAATAACAAACGTTTATGCAGTCGCCACACTTGGCTTCAGGAAGAAGCTTTAGATAAGATTCTGTTTGTATAGTAGCTGTGGTGTTTTGTTGTGTTTTTTTTAATAGAACCTCATACCTGGAAAATACATTAATCTCGTTATCCAAGAGGATTTTGTTTAAAAAAAAAGAAAGAAAGAAAGGAAGAAAGATGGTTAAAGCTGATACTTGCTCACAGGTCTTTAATGCAGTCGTGATCTTAGTGTCTATTATATACAGTGGCTCCTGCATTCAACTGAATTAGCATTTTGCTTTTCCACATGAACTAATGTGCCTTCTACTGTTTCATTGTAGGAATAGTTACCAAACATTAATGCTTATTAACTCTTTCTGACAAGAGTAACTACACAGTCAACTTAGTGCTTTTTTGCTCCTGTAACTAAAAGCTTTCATAAACGGAAAGTTCTTAGTTTATGGGGCACAGCCCAGAGTCTGGTTTTGTGATCTTCACTTGGAGTATCTGAGGGCTTGTGTTATTTGTGGTGGTCTGCTCCCCCTTCTACTCCTGACTCCTCCTTTCTTTCCTGAAATAGTTGATATTGCTGATGCTTATTGCTGGACGCTCTTAGAGAGGGGATAACTGGTAAGAGTCTGGTAGATGTGGGGTTAAGACACAGCTGGGAGGAGAGTGTTGCTAAGCCTGATGCAGCATGTTTGTCTGGTTACAGGCAGTGCTGTTCTGTTGAGAATCCATTAAACACATACTCGAGTGTTTCCAACTGCTAATTCCATTGGGTATTGCAAGGAGTTTCAGTTAACAGCTGTTTCCTTAGACCTTGATTCTGGTTGTCACTGCTGAAAGAATTCCATAGTTGTAATTCATCGGTGTTTAAGAGATGAATTGTCTGTTTGTCTTACTTTCAGGTCAAGCAAAATCCTTATTTCCTATTCCTCTTTTTCTGACCAGCACTGTGGAAGACAAATCTTCTCCATGTTCAAAATTCCAAGGCAGACGGTTTTGGTCAGCTGTTGAGGTAAAGAAAAGACACCGATCTTGTCTGTGAAAAGCATTTTAGTTAAAAGTAGACTGTCGTCTTTGAGGAAATGTATCTTCAGTCGAATCTGATTCCTGAGAGTTTATGGTATTTTAATAGGAAGGTTAGCTGTTTTCGTCAGTGAGCTATTTATGCTCACCCACCTCTGATACGTAGTCAAGAGACTTTAATTTCATCATCTGTTCCTGCTAACCTTCCATGAGATCAGTCATTGGCACTCTGTGGATAGGTCTGTTTCCTCAGTATGTGCATACAGTGCCCATGTTGCTCTTGTAGAATAGAATCACTGCATGTGCGTGGAAGCGTATTAGTATAGCTTTATTCAGTCTAAAGTGCTGAGTTAGGAATGTCTGAATGCCTGTGATTCAATTCCCTCTTAGATCCATTTCCTCTATGAGTGTGTTTGGATTTGTACTACAGATGAGGTTTAGATGCAGGAAAACACATTAACATCCCAGTTCCCCTGCTGTGTGTGCTAACAAGGCCATGGTGACAGCCCTGCATAGGCTTCCTGCTGCCATGTTGCACATTCCTGTAGAGAAATCAGGGAATTTGGGAATGTTGAGGACTTGCCATATTCACTCCTGGGGCAAGCTGTTGTGTAAGGGTTTGTCATGGACAGATGCAGAGAAGACAAGAGGGAGCTTAGTGCTGATACCTGGCAGACAAGAAACAGACATAAGATTCTGGTATCACCCTCTGAGATTGTGTATTGCCTGACTTAAATGTCCTGTCAAATACATGTTTCTAAAAGCGAGACCAGTGGTCTTTCACTGTGGATTGAAGTTTTCTCCTTTCAGTTTGTTTTCCATCCTCACTGTCAGGGTTCTCTTTAGAAGTGGTGATGTGCAGAACAGTTGAAAATGTGTTTGTGTTGGGTATCTTCTGACAGTTTGGAGAGAATAAATCCTGTTTTTTGAGTACTGAGATTGGATGGACATGGTATCTTTTAAGTTTAAAAAGGAGGTTCTAACGCACCCTCAGCCATCAGAAATGCATGTTCTGTTTCTCCATTACTGCAGCTGCTCTCCAAGGTTCTCCTTTGGGATGGGACTGTACAGGAAGACACAGTCCGTGGTGTGGGACTGAGCAAGCTGCTGAATCGTTACCTTCTTCTGAACCTCTTCAACACACCACCAGGGCCAGAAAACATAGAGAAGTGTAAAGAGGTGAAAGGTCTTATTTCCATGGGGACAGATGTAGTCTGAAGTGTAATTATTTAACATTTGAAGTTGTTTTTTTGTTTGTTTGTTTGTTTTTTAATGACCTTGGTGTATAAAAGAATTTCAAAGCAAGCATTGGTTCCTAGGCTTTAGGAATAACTGCTTAAAATGACGGTTTTGTTTTTTGAAGAGTAAACACTTCCAATAATAACTGAACTAGCCAAAAGGACAAGTCTGTCAGAAATGGTGTGACTAATGTTATTGAAAGCCTTTTTTTTTTTCTTTCTATTTTTTCTTTCAGAATACTCTCTGGGTGAACAGGTGGTTGCATGCTTCCCAGAAAGGTGGTTCCAAAATCTTGGAAGTGGGTCAACTCTCCCCGAGTCAGTGAACTTCTGCCAGCATTTGGTTCAGTGAGCACGTATGCTTCACAGGAATAACCACAGGTAACAAACAACATGTTCTTTGGGATGCAGCACTTGCTCATATTCTTTATGTTCATATTTCTTTTAGGGACGTGGTTCAACGGGCATGGTGGTGATGGGTTGACAGTTGGACTAGATGATCTTTGTGTTTTTTTCCAACCTTAATGATTCTATGATTCTTAAATTCCTCAAGCCTCATGCATTTAACACTTTCAGTGATGTACTTCCAACATCTACGTACAACTAAAGATGCAATCCATAATGTAAAATGGATTGCTTTTGCAGTACTAGTTCAGGCTAGTTTGAGGCTCTAGATGTTGGGTGCAGTTAATGGTCAGTGTAGCTCAAGGCACGTTTTAGCTTTATTGATTTTGAAGTCAGGTGTGAATGTGTTGCTATGTCAACTTGTTTTTGTAATAGTGATGAAACTGAAGAAGTTGTTCTCCTGTTGGTGAAAGTCAAGGCTCTGCGTATTGCTGAAGAGCTCACTGAAGAGTGCAAATGGGAACATCTTAAATCTGTGATCAGGAAATAAGGATTTCTTTGAAGCAGCAGTTCTTTTACTGAAACAAGCCTGATGCTCACTCTAAAAAAAGTGGTAACGTTTAATGATTGGACTGCCTGCAGTTGTTTTACTGTGAAATATTTTTTTTTTTTTCCAGATGTCTTCTGATGCCATCTACTCCTAGATAGAATCACAATGGTCAGTGTGAAGTGCAGGTGTTCTGAAATATGACGAAGCCTCACTGCTTTGTTCTTTTGGGAAGGATGACTGCAGTGAGTGCCTGTAACGTTACCACTGCTGGTGAGCAGACAACTTCACAAGCTGTTTTCAGTACCACATCAAATCACTCTGACTCGGGAGTCACTGAACTCTAACTTATCGTCCACTTAATGAGATAGCTCTACCAAACTCACAGTGAGTTCTTCTTAGCTTTTTGATCCCGACACAGAAGCAGGAATTCTGCGTGCAGTGAGAAGTCTGATCTATGAACATCTACTGATGGTAAACGGCAGTTCAGGAAGGTAAGAAGTTGCACAGGAGAACGTCTTAACTACGCTTACTCTTCTCCAGAGTATGATTTGTAGTGGAGCTTTGTACTTGAGATACAGACTGGACTTTGTGCACAGATTTGGAGCTGTCACCCGCCCTCATTTATCAGACGAGCAGAACAACAACTCCAGTTACCTTCTAGTAATTGGCTCTCTAAGGACATTTACCTTTTGCTTCCCTCTAAGACCCATTAAACCTCATTTCACCGTACCCATGTTGGATTTCTAATGTTGTGTAACTTCGTATATGTGCAGTAAATATTACTGCTGCAGAATAAAAAGGATGTTTTACTGTAGAAACAGCAGTGCGTCACAAATTCTGCTAAGTTTGCAATTGCCTGCTTCTCTAAAATGTTATGTATGGGTCTTCCATTTAACTCTTGGGGGCTTTTATTCCCTATGGTTTTTCTGTTGTTTTTTATTACAGAATATGTATTTTTGTAAACTATTTTAATTGTAAATAGCATTCATCAGTGTTATAGACAACAATGACTTTTAAAATAAAAGCAGAGCAATTATTTTGAAAAGTAAAGATGTCTTTGTGTTAATGAGACTTTTAACGCTTTCAAGTCTTGAACACGACAGGAATGTTATGTGAAGTATGGAAAAAAACTGTGGCACTGCTGGCGCTTCATTATCTGCAGGATTTAGGAGTTCTGTTGTAAGTAATTGTGCACTTCTACTTTCCTGAGTGCAAAGAAAATACAACTGATGGGTAATCAGCTGAAGCATGTGATCTCCGTGCTTGCTTTTGTCTCCTCTGCTTCCTGATTCATGTTGAAAGTTGCTCCCAAAGAAATTAGTCTTGTGCTGCTATGAAATTGGAATAGGTTCTATCACGCTTTACCTCTGTAGAGGCTTCTTCCAGTGGCTGCAGACGTCACTTGTCATGACTGGTAAGCAGGGGAAGGCGATTTTTACTGGAGCTCAGAAGCCCCATCCCGGTTGAGTATCTTTGAGAACCTACTGTGCCACTTTGTGGTGAACCTTGCACCCATTCACACAATCTGACTGGAGTAACAGCTAATCTGGCTTCATTCTTTCAGGCTGCTTTCAAAACGTTGGTATTACTGCTTTGTTGTCAGGTTACTATTGGTGCTTTATCAGATGTCATTTCAAAAGTGCTTTACAGGACAGCTAAGCAGCACTTACTCTCAGATTGTCCAGCTGGGCTTCTGTACATCTGCTTCCCTGCCATAGCCCCCTTCTGAACCTACTGAGTGAAGCATTTTCACAATTGGCCCCTGTCTACTCGGCAAAGGCAGAAGAAACAGTTATTTGGAAGTGACAACACAATAACTGCAAACCCCTTCTATTAGCTGTGATTTAGAAGGGAAGGCAGAAGCAGGGCTGAACACACTGTGACACTGTTTTCAGGAAGGGACAGCTTAACATTCAGACAAGAACTGCTGAAATTTCACTGTCTTTTATTTGCATACGAAACTTGAAAACTGACAATTCTTACACTGAACTCAAAGCTGTTACTTGTTCAGCTCTTCACTCGCTTCCCTCCGTATTTATTCCTCTATTTTGAAGTATTGTACTCTCGCAGCATATCGAATTCCAGCCAGGGCTGCTTCCACTTCTGTGCTTCCTTCATTTTTTTCTCGGGTAGCTCAAATTTTATTCCTTTTATGTTGTATTTCGGCCTCTCCCACCGTTTTGACCATGGTTGAGGTTTCATTCTGACCTGCAGCTAGAGGGAAAGATTTAAAAAAAAAAGAAAAAAGGTATTAAAAGGTCAGAAGGTCAGAATTCTGACTGTGAAGCAAAGCAGTGAGACAAGTGCTGCTTTAAGAGAAGAGAGCAGCCCGATCTGTCAGCAAACTAAGGGACTACTGGACAGCAGTGGGAGAAAAGGGATTTGGGGGCTGTGTGGCTGTTATGTTTGTTCATATACCTAAATAACACTGATTTATTACACCGTCCTTAAGTTGATATGCTGTTAACTCTCTTCTACGCTTCTAACTCTGTTACTTACTAAGGAAAGAAGAATAGGACAGCAGCCGTTCCTCCTTTTCCCTGTAAGCTAAGTTGGATAGCATTCTTTTACCAGTCTGCCAGACCTTCTGAGATGCACATCTTGCTAACTGCTCCTTCCACCCCCCACATCAGTAGCATTAAGTTTCCATAGTGCTGGCTGTTCTGTCTGCACAGTGTAATACAGAGGCATCTGCAGGCCGTTACTCCTTGCACGTCTCCTAAGTTACCTACTTTGGTTATGAATGTTCTTTCCCAACAGGAGTAGCATTAAGGTACCAGATTTTACATGCTTGTATCACCTTGACAACTACCACAACTAAAAGCTGTTTAACAGCCTTCCAGGCCATTGTAGAATGGCCACTTGAAAGAGACTCACAAGGATCATAGGAGTTCAACCCCTGCCTCCCCATAAAACCAACCCCTGCCTCCACATAAAGCCAGCCACACTATGTCTGAGAGTGGTGTCCAAAGGCTCCTTGAACTCTGGCATATTTTGTGCATGGTCAACCTCTGGTGCAGAAGCTTTTCCACCCTGACCCTCCCCTGATGCAGTCCTCCATCTGGCTCTGAAATGGAGCCCTGCAGAAACCCCAGGTGACTGCTCACCATCCTGATATAATCCCGGTATCAGTCAGAAAGTTAACTAAATTATCGCCTACGTTCCCACTAAAAAATTAAACTCCTGCCTTGTTTACAGGAATTTCTTCATGGTCTAAATGAGACACAGATGACAAAAACACTTTTTTCATCACTTGATAGTAAAAGATAATAATTTTTTTCCTACTGTTTCTTACAAACAGCTGAAGAGAGCCTACAGGAGACACCACATTCAAGTGGTTATCTTGTGTTGGCAAAGCTTAAGGGGACTCTTAAAACTCTTTTCTGCTCCGATGAATTATACCGTGCCATAGAAATCTCCTTATGCTCTGGAGTTCAACTGTCTGGCAGCTAAGTTGAAGGCACGCTTCCTGACACAGTACTGGCCAGAGGGCCACTACCAACAGATTATTTGCATGGGGTCACTGTGTTTCAGACAGCATGGAGACTTGGCCTCAGAGCCAGAGAATGGCTTGAACATCTCCAGGGACAACAATTCCACCACCTGCCTGGGCATTTCGAGAGGACATTTTTCCTAGTATCCAACCTGAACCTCCCCTGGCACAACTGAAGGCCATCACCTCTTGTCCTCCTGCTGCTCCTTGGGAGGAGAAGCTGACTCCCACGCAGCCACAACCTCCTTTCAGGTAGTGGTGCAGAGAAATGGGGTTTCCTTTGAATCTCCTCCAGACGGAACAATCCCTGCTCCTTCAGACACTCCCATAATATTGTGCCCCAGATCCTTCACCACTCTGTTGCCCTTCTCTGGACGCAATTCAGAGCCCCAGTGCCTTTCTTGTAGTGAGGGGCCCAAAACTGAGCACAGTACTGGACGTGCAGTTCCACCAGTGCTGAGAACAGCCGGCAGATCGCTTCACCAGTCCTTCTGACTGCACTATTTCTGACACAGGCCAGGATGCTGCTGGCATTCTTGGCCACCTGGGCACACTGCTGGGTACGTGCAGCCAACTGTTGACCAATACCCCCAGTGTGCAATGTATCACATCGTCACTCTCCTCTCAGAGGCAGCACCGCCACTTTAAACACTGTGCCGCTTAAAGCTGTGCAGGTGGGTTTCGGAGACATGAAAAATGCTTAGCACAAGAGGAATTCCATTTCACAAACAGAAATACGTGCACTCAGCTCCCAGCTGACCTCGAAATGTGAGGCAAAGGCAGAGGCAGGGCCCGTGTCTCTGTCACCTTCCGACACGCACTTTTCGAGTACCAATGCCTCAGAGCCCTGAGGAATCTGAGGGCAGCCCCCACCGCGGCCTACCCCTTCTACCTCCTCTCCTCTCTCTGCTTCTGCTTGTCAATAATGACGGGCTTCGGGGGCAGATGGAATTTTGTGGGCTCCCCATCGCCGTTCATTTGACACATCAAGGAAGAAAACCACCCGGTGAAGATAAAACGCTCAGAAAAACACCGTTCTCAAAAGGCACCGTTCCCCACAGCCTCGCAGCTCAAACCCCCCGCAGGCGGCCGCCATAGTGACTACGAGTACTTCCGGTCCGCCGGCGCCAGAGCGCAGGGTGGCTACGGCAAGCTCGGAGGGCCAAAACTGCCCTCAGCGCGAAGCGGAGCTGTGTGTCGCTCTACTCCTAACCCCTTCTGAGCTCTGTTCATTATCTGATGGGTGTATTTGAAGTGGAGGGTATTTGACGCTGCTTAGAGAAACGAGGGGCCTGTGCAAAAAAGGAGCGTGCTGCATTTTGTGGTGCAAGATGTTCTGGGAACTGCTGCTAACAGTGCCCAGCAGGCTTCCTTTTTGCTGGGGAGAGTTTTAGCAAGGATTTTTTATATGAAAAGAGTTCATCCTATATTTCCTTTCCACTGACCTTCCGTCGTACTGCTTGAGAAATTGCTATGTCTTGCTGTAGAGAATGCACATGCACCTGCACTTGTATCTGCACAAAGAATCATCTAAACATCTCTGTACGGGTTTCTTTTTGGCACTCGGATGGAGCTGTGTGGAAGACAGACTTGGATGAATCTTCAGTCGGGTGCAGGGACGAGTAGTGCTCATCTTAGATGTCACGCTGACAGCAACAGTAGAGAGGCAAATGTCATAGGGTTGCATGCTTTTTTTTTTTCCTTTTGTTTCAGTCCTCACCGTGGAAGCATAGAAGCGTTACCCAGACAGACTGAGCATTTCTCACATGCGCTTTCTACCAATGACACAGGGCAGTGGAAGTCCGCATCAGAAGTCCGCATCTGTAACAGCCCTGCAAAAGACTGGTGAGAGTTACCCTGCTGGCCTCCTTTGGCAACCTCAGGTCTCTGTAAGCTCTCAAGCTGTGTCGTAAGTCCTCCCGTGGTGCTGACTCAGCTCTCCCTGTCTTTGGTGTAGGAGAGCTGGTCTTCAGCTCCTTCCTGTTTCCTGCCTATCATCTGCTCCCTGCTTTGCCCGTGGCCCAGTGAGCCTTTTACTACTCGCCCCCAGATTTGCATGTGTGGATAAGAGCATCTTGATTTCTGTGTTGCGCTGAGTGGGTAGAGCAGGGCAAGGGGGCTGATTTGGACGTGCCGCTTTCCCAATACGGTGCTGTTGGTGTGGCAGTGCTTCTGGCGTTGCAAATTGTGTCAGATGTCAATGAATTCCTTGGAATCTGTTGAGTTGACTTGTGCAGGAGCTCATTCTGGAGCTGAACCCTTCCTTGCCGCTTGTGTGCATAGCCATGGCCTTTGCTTCTTTCTTGCCTTTTTTTCTTTGTTGCGTTTGGCACTGTGCAAGCCGTGAATTGCCAGGGAAGAGCTGGAAGTGCTCTGGAGTTGTGGGGGACAAACTCCTAAGAAACAATGTGCAGCTTCAAAGCCCCAAAGTTTGGAGAGATGAGAGATGCGCTGCCTGGTGCAGGACATAATGCGCTCTGCAAGGCGCTTTCCACGAAGACCTCAGGTCTGTGCTGAAACTGCATCTAAAGCAGCCCAGTGCCCTGTGCTTGTTGTACCCGGAGGTATCGGTGCCAGGGGTTGCTGCTGTGTTTGCAATGCCATTGTGTCAGCAGGGTGACGTTCATGGCGTGCGATGCCCTCGGTCATTGAAGGCATCCTTGCAAATGTTCTTAGTGAGGGCCATGTTTCATTGACAGCATAGGTTGTTTTCTGGAAAGTGAAACAGTGTGCTTGTGTACGTCAAGACCACATTAATTTCCAAGTGACCACAGTGCACTTCACGTCTGCTGCCATTGCCCTGCGGCCCTCTTGTGGTTTAAGCCGGTGGGTGGCTCAGCACCACAGCATCCTTTGCTTACTCCACCCTTCCCAGTGAGATGGGGGAGAGAACTGTGGGGGAAGAAAAAGAAGGTAGAACTCATGTGTTGAGAGAAATCTCTTTCCGAAGGTAGAGGAAAGGACAGAAGTAATGAATATCTACCTATGTATCTATCTATCTGCCTGTCTGTCTGTCTATCTATCTATCTATCTATCTATCTATCTATCTATCTATCTATCTATCTATCTTTGAGTGTATCTAACGAGTGATGTAGAAGCAGTGGCTCAGCACCTCCCAAGCAATGGCCAAGCAGAAGAAGAGACTGATATGAACTACCATCCCATCCAAAACCCCTTCCACTTGATGTCATATGGTATAGAATATTCCTTTAGCCCGCTGACATCAGCTGTCCTCATTTGGTTTCCTCCCAGCTCCTTCTTGAGAGCTTTGCTGAGAACGGCCTTGGCTCTGTACAGCTCTGCTTATCGGAAACTATAAACACGAGAGTGTTCTCACTGTTGTAGCATCATAGCAGACACTGAAGAAAAATCGATCCCACCTGAGACTAAGACAGCCCCCCAGTGTCCGTGCAGCGAGCCATGTGGGGCTGCAGGTCATGCATTTCCCTGGCAGCATTGGCCAGGGGTGCTGGGGACGTTTGCGTGCTCAGCTTGGGCATCGCGCTGCTGTGCGTGTCAACACAGCATGCTTCGTGCTCTCCGAGCAGCAGAACAGCGTTTCGTCAACAAGGTGCCGTAATATTTACTGGAACCAGATGCATTTGTGTCTCTGAGGCTGGGTTTACCCTACGAGTGCTTCTCGAAGGATCTGTTTGGATTCCCTTTGTCCGTGTGCGAGCGGTAGCGCTTATCCCCCCTTGTGTTCTGTCCCACAGTATTACTCTTGGTGGGCAGAAGGAGCTGGTGGATTCAGCAGCAGTAGATTCTGTTGGTTTCCTCTGTGCTGCTTCATCCCTGGAGCTCGCTGCTGCACGGAAGAATACAGGCGTGTTTATCCCAGGGCTGCTGTAAAGGGGAGCCCGGTTGGCGTAGCAGTGAGCAGCAGCTAACAGGCTGTGCAGAGGAGGGCTTTGCAGAAGGAGCAGGAGTGCCTGCGTCCATCTGTACCCTCGGATACGTTCTGGCGGTGAGGCACCAGCTGTGGCCACAGTGACTGAATGCAGACTTGGCCTGGGGCCGCCACGTGGTGCTTCCTAGCCCTACCCTCCTGTATATGCCTGGCAAAGCACAGCCACCCTGCACCCAGGGCAAGTGTTTGTCTTAGTGTCATGTTTCATGCTGTCTTGTGAAGCTCAGGCACTGGGGGCAGCTTCCCCCCAAAGAAAAGGAGGAGGAAATGAGGTCGTCATGGAAGCCAAAAGGCAAAAATGCGCTCGGGAAAGAAATTGGCAAAGCAGTCTGGTAGTAGTGCTGTGTTTCTCTTCCTTTATTTCCATCCAGGTGAAAGAGATGGCTGCTCTAAGCCGCCCTTGGGTGCAAAGAAGGACCCTAGTGTGGATTTGCCATAGGCCCAGCAAGAGGCTCAACAGGACCAAGCGCCGTGTCCTGCACTTTGGTTCCGACAAGCCCATGCCAGCTTCTCCAGGATTTGGCTGGGATGGAATTCCAACCACGCACTGATTTCTCGAACGCTGGGGTGCCCTGTTGGAATCCTGTGGTCTTGTGACGTGGTCTTGCCTCCCCACCTTGTCCGTCCATGGTGGAGCAGCCGGGTGGCCCTTAGTGATGTCATAAGCGGCTAGAATGAGGGGAGGAGCAGCGCGTGCTGCGCCCCTTCATTGGAGCGCTTGAGCTCGGCGTGAGTACGTGGCTTGTTGCACTTGTGCACTGATTGAGTCCCTTTGTCTTCATCCCGTCTTGCGCAGCGCCTCGTAGGTAAGCTGAGACGGTGCGGGATAGACGGGTGGGCAGCGAGGGCTTGAGAAGTGCTGGCTGGCGGAGCTCCTAGGATCATATTGCTTAGCTTGGACTGTCAGAAACCGTTTTCCCCCAGGCCATCACTTCCAAAGCCATCCATCAAGGTGGCATTTGTCCCACGGTTCTTCCCTGGTTCTTCCCTTTGCTCAATTGTGCAAGCTCACTGACCTGCTCTTTCTCTGTCCCCTGCCCACCCTCCGCCTGCTCCCTTTGTGCAGCTTTTGCTCGCGGAAGATCAGAGCAAAGTGACAAGGAACGGCTGCGGGTTCGAGGATCTTCTTCTACCTTGTTCTGATCTCTTGCCAGGTACGTGCCATGTTTTGTATTGCCACATGGTTCAGCAGCCCGTGTTTAGTCACACCGTGTGTAGAAACAAAGCCTCGTCCAGCTGAAATGCAGCTCTGGTCACTTCCTCTCCAGCTCAACCCTCAGCAGGATGCTGCCTGTAGTGCTGGGAGCAGCTAGTGTGAAGGAAGGCAATCCCTTAGGCCAAGAGCCCTAGCCGCAGTTTGTGCAGAGCTGCACAACATGAGCCAGGGGCACAAGCGTGCATGCTTTGGCTGTGTGAGTGTGCCCGACAGCTGTAGGGAGCACAGCGGGCATGCAGGCAGAGGAACTGCGTGGGCAAGGCTGCGGCCGGCGCTGGTGGTGAGGCTGCTGCTGGGAGCCGGGGGCTGGGGAGCAGCTCCAGCCCCAGCAGTGACACCTCTCCCTGGCCTGCTACTGTGCTCTCAGTGTGCTGCAAGCAAATGCATCTGCTGCTTTGTGCCAGAGTCCCCATCTGCTAGCAGAGGGACAGCGACTTGGTCCAGTGCTGCGTATTGCAACGGCTGTCCCGTTTGAATAGACTGCACAGTGGTTGTATCTAGAACACCTGCCTCCACCAGTGGGCAACTGAGATTAGATCTGAAGAAGACTCTCAATCCAGTGCTGTGTGAACACAGGAAATGTGATTCTTTTCTGTTGCAGCTTGTCGCGCCTGCTGTGATGGGCATCGCGAGCAGCGAGATCAGCTGTGGGCCTGACCAGGCGTTGACAGAGGTACAGTGTGAAGCTCTGCTTGGTCTCTGTTCCCTGCCTTGAGCCAGGAGAATGAGCCACAGTTGTGCTCTCCTGCTTTACAAGAGATTGAGCATCCTTCCGGCTCTCTCGGTGTCCCTGAAGAGCTGCCTTAAAAGCTTCATTTCCTTGCTAGTGGCATCGAGATGGCACCCTGAAATCCTCCTTGTTTGTCCTCAGCTTCTCACCGTGGCCTGTGCTTTTTGTTTCAGCCTGAGAAGCAGGGGAAGCCCTTGCTGGTCCGTGAGGAGTCATCTCTTAATATTCCAGCTATTGCTGCTGGCCATGTTATTAAGAGCTACGTTGCCCAGGCAGCGGATGAGCTCTCCTTGGAGGTAAGCAGATAAAGAAGGCGTTCCTTGTTGTCATGGCCAGAAGAGTATAACGTGTGAATGCATCAGGAATATTCTCAGACACCTTCAGAATGCCTTGTGAGGTGAAGCCCAGAAGATGCAGGTCCAGATAGGACTTGCACTGGGCTGGATGCAGGAAGGAGTTCAGCCATGTCTAAAAGATGGTTTCATTTGGCATGCTTGCACTGTATTCTGTCTGGTGTGTAAGGCAGTGGCTCTTGTACCTCCACGTTCAGCTTTCCGATGGGAAATGCCTGAAGAGCTGTCTTGGTGCAATTGCTCTCAAGCTGTGCGCTATTTGGCAGTGCAGAAGAAGGGTGCCATTTCAGCTGTGCTTTCCTCCCAGCTGTGCTGAAGCTGGGATTGATGTTGCCATCTCTTGCAGGTGGGAGACCTGGTGTGCATTACTGCTATGCCAGCAAAGGAGCAGAGCCCCTGGTGGAGAGGCAAGCATGGATTTCAGGTAGGCACAAGCTTCAGACTCGTGGGCGCAATTGCAGTCAAGTCAGGAACGTCAGCTTAGAGCTGCTCGTTCTGCACAGGGTGGCTTCTGGACATCAACAGTTTCCCTGTGTCGCTGTCAGAGGACTTTCCCTTTGGCTCTGGGCTTGGGTAGGAAACTATCTCCTCATTTGACTTAGAAGCAAGAGCCTCTCGTGCTCCATACGCAGTCAGAAGTTGACCACCTCTGTCCATTGTACAAGCACGGAGGACAGAGCCATCTTCTCTGGAACCAAGTATTGCTTTTGTAGGTCTTCTGGCTGCAAATGTTGAATGAGGGTTACTTTTCTGCAGGCCAATCTGTCTTGGTTTAACAGTTGAGGCCTGATAAATGCTGCATTCAGTATTCCATCCCTCAATTTGTTCTTGTTCCAGGTTGGGTTTTTCCCTGGTGAATGCGTGGAGCTCATTAACGGAAAACTTCCTGAGGCCCTCATCAATTCAGCACCAAAGCCAGGTACGGATGTTACATGTGATGGCGCGGGGAAGTCACATGGAGTCTTTTTCTGGGTGTGTTCTGTGTTGAATACCTCCTTTAACCATCCCACGTTCTCCTCTGTGTTGATGATCCTTCCTGCATCCCACGGGGCGTAGGGCTGCTGTTTTGTAGGCAGTGAGAATGAGGGCTTGGGCAAATGCTCGAATCCTTGTAGAATGCAGTGTTGGCAATGTTCTTGCCGCTTTGACGCGCTCTGTAGAATGTGTTTCCGCTCAGCCTGGTCCCACTGAGCCCAACCTGAAATGAACTGGTTTCTTCCTTTTGTTGTGCAGTGCCAAAGAAGCGTGGCAAGCTCCTCAGCTTCCTTCGTTCCTTCGTGAAGGCCCGCCCAAAGGAACCGAAGCAGCGGGAGATGGAGCTGGAGAAGGAGAAGGAAGGGGTGTTTGGCTGTGACCTGGGAGAGCATCTTCTCCACTCTGGCCGTGATGGTAAGGAACAGCCCGTTCCTGAGAGCTTCCTCCCTCTGATGGGCATGTAAAGATGAAAGGGAGATCGTGTCCAGCAAGGGGCAGGTTGATAGCGGTGGAGAAACGTGAAATGGGAGTTGATGGCTGCAAGGGAAGCTGAGGCTAATGCTCATAGGAGGCCGGCACACTTGTATTTGCTTAAAGCCAAAGGTGTAAGCCAATGCCACGCTAGCCTGAAAACAAAGGAAGCCTTTTGGCCCAAGAGAGTGTAGTGCGTCAGTTTCCTAGCTCTTCTGGACATGAGGTTTCACGCCTCCATTGCGGTGGGAGCTGTGATGGGACTTGTGGCAGTGTCTCTGGCTTCCCCAGAATTACTTTCTGCAGGCTGCTTGGCAGGTCCTGGCATTTCTTGAAAGCCAAGAACACGTCCGTGTCCAGTTTTGTCCCCGGCTCCTGCCTGCCTGCGCCGTCTGCGACAGCCTTTTTTCTCCTCTACGGAGGAGGCAAGCAGTAGCCTGGCTGGGCTTAGTGGATGGCATGTGACAGGGGCAGCAGCTGAAGCAGGACTTGAATCAGGAGCTCAGCTAAGCGCTGGCCCTTGTTCTGTAGTCCCCCAGGTCGTGCAGAGCTGCGCTGAGTTCATTGAGCAGCACGGCGTGGTGCAGGGGATCTACCGCCTGTCTGGCGTGGCGTCCAAGATCCAGAAGCTGCGGTAAGAGTGCTTCTGGACTGTATGTTGTCTTGCTTTGGAGTTGTTTTCCTCTTTCTCCAAGCCCTCTGTTTTTGTGTCCTTCTCTCCAGCCATGACTTTGAGTCGGAGCAGATTCCGGAGCTCACCGTCCGGGACATTCACAGCGTGAGCTCCCTGTGCAAGATGTACTTCAGGGAGCTCCCGAGCCCTCTGCTGAGCGAGCAGCTGCATGGCAAGTTCTCGGTAAGCACAAGGCAATGGCCTTCATGTCCCTCTTCGTGGCCTGTCCCATACACACGCACACCTGCGCACCTTTTGTTGGTCTTTTTTCTGTTGAAGTTGGGGTTTTGATGGACATCCAGTGGGTGTCTGTGTACAACAAGCAGCTCGTGCTTCCTGCACACCGCGTGCACCGTAACACCCGGTGTTAGCATCCTGCCATTGGAAATGTGGGAGATGGGAGCAGCAGTGCCCTCTGCAGCTTTGAGGCCCTTTTTCTGTTAGCCCCATACGCTTGACTCGCATGATGTGTGTCTCAATCCCTTTCTGTTTTCTTCCAGGACGCTGTTTGTGCCGGTACAGATGAGGAGCGGTTGCTCCGAGTGCAGGAGGTCATCCAGCAGCTGCCTGCACCTCACTACAGGTCAGAAAACTGCTGCCCTCGGTCTGGGGAGCTCAGCCCTGCTGCACTTCAGAGGGCGATGATGCGATGGCAGGCTTTGTCTCACGCTGGCAACGTGATGCCTGTGTGTGTTGAAGTGGTGGATGGCTGCGTGGGGTGAATGGATTGGGTCAGCTCCTGGGCACGGGGGCACGGCTGGTGCAGCTGATGGCTGCGGCTGTACTGTGCTGGGGCTTGGTGCTGCAGCGTGGCACTTGGGAAAGCTTGATCTACTTGCTAGTAGCAAGAACAAGCAGTGGCATGAAGTGAGGTTTGTTTGGTGAATGTGAGCACGGCGTGCTCAGTGGTGCTGAAGGTTTGGCTCTTGCTTTCCAGGACCCTGGAGTACCTGATGAGACACTTGGCTTGTCTGGCTGGGAGCTGCTCCATCACAAACATGCCCGCTAAGAACTTAGCGATTGTGTGGGCTCCCAACCTCTTCAGGTAAACTTCTTTTTCCGCCTCAGCACAAGGCTTAGATCTGTTCTCCCCACGGGCACACTTTGGAGAGGAGGACAATTTGTGCTCTCTTGGTTTTGTCAGATGGGGCTGGTGTGTCCTTGATCACCCGGGAGAATGTCTTCAGTGGCATCAGTGATTGCCCACTGCGGAAGTCTCCAGAGCCCAACTGGACAGCCTTTGGCTGCCCAAATGCCCAAACGTGGGGAAACGATCTCGGGTCAATGACTTCTCCAATCTGCCTTTTCCACAGATCCCAGCAGAACGAGGCTGCCTGCGCCAGCGGAAGAGCTGCCTGCGTGGAACTGCAGAGGCAGTCGGATGTGGTGGAATTCCTGATCAACCACACCGACGTCCTCTTCTGCTCCAGCTCCACATCAGGCGTCGGAGATGGAGCAGGTGAGCGTTTTCCTGCATGAGCTTTGTCTTGATGAGACACCTTGATCAAATGCAGGCCTTCTCCAGGATTGTTGAGCTACGCTTTTGCTATCGAGGGGCCAACAGATTTGTGGGTTTAGATGAGAATATGGCAACCTGTGGCTGGATGCGGAGAATGTCCAAGCCCAAAGTTGAGCATGAGAAAACCGTTCCTGTCATGGTGATGTTTTGCGTGCAGGTGAAGCTTGATGAAAGGGTTTTGACCTCCTCTTTTTCCAGTGGTTCGGATAAGCAAGGCTGAGAGATGTGCGGCACCTCCTCCAGAACTGTGATGGCTGTGCCGCTGCTTTCTGATCCTCCCTCTTAGCTGTGGTCTTCCCTTCCAGGGCGCAGTTCTCCATCAGGGCCCGAGTCTGAGCGGGTGTCTTCTCCTGCCACCAAGCTGCTTACTTTGGAGGAGGCACAGGCACAGAGGGGAGGCCACAGCACCTCTCCCGCACTGACACACATCATGGACATGGAAGTGGAAGAAGGCCCTGCAGCTGCGCGGGGGAAATTCCACACAATCATTGACTTTCCGTCTGAAAGGTAAAGAGGACTTTCTTTTCCAGCAGCTTCCTATCAGACTTGGTTGGGTGGGCTTTAGTGGGTTTTTCTCCACTATTGCTAGTGCCAAAACTTGCAGAAGCTACGTGACGCCAATGGTGCGTGTGGTGGTGTACCGAATGTCCCCTCCCTTTGGACTCTGAGGTTCAACTAACAGGCATGCTCTGCATCTGGGTTGGCATGGCTGAGGGGAATGTAGCCAGCAAAACTCCAGGACTGAGCTCTAGGAATGGAACCTCAACTGTGTGAATCAGAGCGAGCTTCAAAGTTGTGTTTCAGCAAGAACCAGGCAGTGCTAGTAGCAAGCAAGTGTTGGCAAGAGCTCAGGGCAGCTCTTCCCTCACCCTGCACCATGCACGACTCACACCGCTCCCTCTTTTCTCCCTCCAGACCAAGTCCACCCAGCAGGGTGAAGGAATCCCCAGCATGCAGTTGGTGTTCCTGTTTCAGGCCCAGAAAACCATCCTCTGTGGCCAAACACCAACTGCAGCACGATGCCAGGGAGCCCTTGGAAACAGAGGTGGTGGTCCTGGCAGGTAAGGGTGCACATCCAGCTGTCAAAACCCTGCTTGTCAGCGCCATCGAATTCATGTTTGCAGTGGGCTTGTTCCTCCTGCTAGCGTTCAAGCCCGTGCCTACCATCTTCGGTTCAGCCCTGTCTTTCTTTCCCAAATCTGGTGTCTCTGGTGAAGTCAAGATGTGGACCTGCCGGAGCACACCCCTCTCGTGCCTTTCCCCGAGTACTTTTGGAAAGAGACAGGAGATGGGCACCACTGCAGTATGTCTCAGAATGATTCATTCTGACACTTAGGATGGAAGGAAGAGTACCCTTGCGACTCCGTGTTGCCTCTGTATCAGCAGGCACACGTTTAAAAGAAAGACAAACAACAAAAGCGCAACAGTTCCTTTCGAGACAGTGCTCCTCCTGTTGGTATTGTCCTATTGGCTTTGTCCTGCTGCCACTGCAGAAGCAAATCTCATGAACCAGTCTCATCATTCAGCTTGTGCAAGTTTGCCACTAACTGTTTGCCTGTGTATCTACTCCTTCCTAGGTGAACCAAGCCCTCGTCCACGCAGAAGAGCCAGAGCGTATAGCGATGCTTCACTGTGTGCGTCCATCAATAGAGAGCTGCTAGGAAGCACGAATCGCTGCGGCTCGGATGAGAGCCTGCCATATAACACCAGTGATGGAGTGAAGGTGCTCATCCAGGTGGAAGCCCTCATTTCTAACGGCTGTGCAGAAGACGCTGACCTGAGCCTGCCAGAAACAACAGCGGTCACCGAGCTGGACTGTGACGGGGCGTCATTGCAGTGCAGCCCAGCCCAAGCACAGCCCGAGTGCCCCGACAGCAGCAGCTCCATGCAGGAGCAGGTCAGCGTCAGCCAGGAGGAGCCGAGCCTGGTGGAGGGGGACGTAGAATCAGAGCTCCAGTCCCAGGCACCGGGCAGCAGCACGAGCTCTGAGCCCCTCTCTCCTTCACCAGAGAGGATGAGTCCCCTGTGTACACCGGACCTCTCACCAAAAAGCCCTCCTGGCTCTTAGGGAATAAAAGCACGCTGGTGCTGGATCAACGCCTTGACTGCCTTCTGAGTCTTCATTCCCAGGGATTGGGATGGATGCAAGCAACAGCAAGGCAGCTCATGTTGCAAGGCTATGGCTGTGGGCTGTGCGTGCAGCAGAGCTGCGGGTTTGTTCCCATTTTGTCTGGCTGTGGGATGCCTGCAGCGAGAGCTGTGCTCCCGTAGTGTATGGTAGCAAAGAATCTCCAGCATCCGGGATGCTGCTCATGATCATGGCCTTCTTGCTGGCTGTGGCTTTGTGATGCTTTTGAGTGAGGGCTTTTGGATGCTCCTGGATGCCTCGGCTGGTCCCCGCCAGCTCTCTCCTCTCTCCCGCCGTGTCCATTCCTGGCTCCCAGCTACGAGCTGGCCCTGCAGAGCATCTGCAGCCCTGTCAGCATCAGCATCCAGCTGCGGCAGGAGGAGCTCCCCGTGAGCAGCATCTGCCCGTCCCTCCCCCGGGCTCTCATTGGTCAGCGGCAGCTCTGTCCCTCCCCCGGCGTCTCATTGGTCAGCGGCAGCTCTGTCCCTCCCCCGTTGTCTCATTGGTCAGCAACAGCTCCGTCCCTCCCCCGGCGTCTCATTGGTCAGCGGCAGCTCTGTCCCTCCTCCGGCGTCTCATTCGTCAGCGGCAGCTCCGCCGGCTCCCATTGGCTGAGCCGCCATGCGCGGGAGCGGCCGTTGGGAGCCGGCAGTGTCAGGCGCGGCTCTCGTCAGCGAAGCGCCGCACCGGCAGCCCGGGCCGCCCCGCAGGAGATCGCGGCGTCAGCCGGAGCTGTCCGGGCAGCACCGAGCCGGAAGCCGCGGCACAACGGGAGCGAGTGCTGAGGACAGCTCCGCCGGAGGTGTGCGGGAGAACGGGAGCGGGAGAGGGAGAGGAGCCCTGCGCGGCCCACCAAGCACACTGCCCTCCCCTCCACCGTGGAACTCCCGTGGGTTTGGGCTGTGGGATTGGGATGAGGGCTGTGGGATGGGTGTTGGGATTGGGACTGATGGAGGCCTCGGGTCCCCCAGCGCCACAGTGCTGCTGCCAGCATCTGAACCATGCCCCCCCCCACCCCCAACCCCTCCAGCGCTGCTCCCGGTGCTTCCAGACCCATTGCAGCCCCCAGAAGCGGGGCTAAGGCGGGCCTGTGGCTACTGGGGGCTGTGGGGAGGCTATAGGGGGATATGGGGCTGCTGTAAGGGGGCTGTGCAGGGACTGTTAAGGCGTATGGGTCTGTAAGGAGCTGAGGGGGACTCTAGGGGGGATCTGGGGCTGTGGTGAGCCATCAGAGGATTTGTGGCTATAGGTGGCTGTGGGGATGTTCTGGTTGGGGGGGTATATAGTCAGGCTGCCCAGGGAGGTTGTGGATTGTCCTTCTCTGGAGATACTCCAAACCCAGCTGGATGCCTACAGTACAGCCTGCTGTATGGAGCCTATTTTGCAGGGGGAAAGGATGGACTCAGTGATCTCTAGAGGTCCATTCCAGCCCCTACAGTTCTGTGATTGTGTGACTGTAATCGTTGCTTCTTGCAGCAGTAGAGTGTTTCAGAAGAGGGAAAAAGATGGTGGCCCTGAACTGGCTTTCTGTGGATGGTAAAGCTGTGCTGAGAACTGGGCTGACTACTGCAGCTGAAAATGCGTGCCGAGTGTGCAGACGCAGAGGAATAACGTTTCCCTGTAGGTTGAGCTTGTGTAAGGTAGGTGTCCTTGCTGGGTGATCTTCTGCTTTAAAGCATCAAGTTGTAATTTGAAAAGCCAGGTTGCCAGTTCCTTTTTTCCCCAAGTGATTTTTTAGCCAGGAGAGATTGGAGGTGCTGTTTGGTGATGGAAGACGGAGAGAGGAAAAGCAAGTAAAAGGCATGCTGTGCATAGCCACCACATACCATGGGCACCGTTGTCGTCCTGCACAAAGGAGGAGCAGCTCAGCATGCTTGGCCTGGGCCGTGGGAGGGAGCATACAGACATCTGGACCAACCGGCAACGAGTTAGTTCTGCAGGTTGGTTGTTCCCTTGCTGCTGGGCTGGGGCGTTTGAAGAATGATGCACGTGCTGATGCCCAGCCAGTCTTTGGGGCTGAGTCTGCGTAGCAGACTGCAGAGCACTGCTTGGTCCATTTGAGTGTATGGAACAAGTGTGACATTCTTTGTGCTGGAGTCGTGTGGAAGGAGTCCTATGTGTTTGCGACCTGACTTGAAGCCAGTGGGCATCACGGAGGAGTAGGGGAAGGGGATGAGGGGAGGCAAGTTGGGGTAAGAGGATGAGGCGTAGGAACGGGAACCTGTTTGGCCGATCTGAAGTGCTGCCGTTCTCTATTTGGTTTAGGAATCTCTGTGTGCCTTTTAAGGAAGAACAATCTCATTGTTCATCTTGTGAGCAAATTCATTCAGGCCTGTTAGTTGGTGTTGTTCTCTCCATAGAGCTGCAAGTGAAATGGATACTTCTGGTGTGATGTGCGGCCCCCTCCCGCCTTCTCAGATCAACCACGTTGGCAAGGCCTGGCTCTTGTTGGTGAGCTGTGCCCAAGGTGAGGGAGGTGTCTCTTCTGGGCTTGACATGCGGCAATCAGACCGTATAGCCGCTAAGGATTTAGAGCAGGCATGTGTTTCTTGGTGATGCGCGTACTCCCTGGCGCAAGGGGGATCGCTCCACCTAACTTGCACACTGTCAGGAGAAATGGTGCTATAGATGTAGGTAGGTCGAACTAATAGCTAATCAGTAGTTGACAGGAATTCGGAGACATATTCATTCCATTCTTGAGAGTCCATTAGCATGCAGTCCCTTCCCCCCTTGCGTGTGCGTAGAAGGTCGTGATGATGAAGGCTTGTAATCTTCCTTGGGAAGGCTCGTAGTCTTCCTCACTGCACACTTGTGACCCCGAAGGGGGGGGCATCCCCCGAACCGGTTTCAGCTTGCCCTGTAGACATCTAATCAGCTCCCTGCCCCGTGTTTTCGAGCTGCTCTCCAGTCCTTATCTCGATGGCCTTCATCCTCCCTGTTATTCCAGACCTAGTGTCTGTGAAAGTGCTTGCAATCCCTTGTTTTCTAGCACTCTCTACCTAAACTCCCTTTGTTTGCCTCTTATTGCTACTTTGTGCAGCTACTTTCCCTTTTCTTGCTGTGAGGCCCTTCTCTCTCTAACTGCAGGCTCCTGTTCTCACTCTTCAGTTCCCCCCTTTTCTATAGTCTAGCAGGGCTTCTACCTGCTAGATCATTTTTATTCTGTTCTACGTGTCCCCCAGTTTTTTGTCTCGAACTGGGGCTCTCCTATTCAATGGCAAATCACCTTAGGCTTCCTTTGGCCAAACCAGGCAGAAGAGGCATCCTTCACATCCAGAAGGCAAACTCCACCTACTCATTCCCTAACTTAGTTACTCAAGTGTATGGATCATATGGATTCATCGGCAAGATTGGAGTATTGTATTTGGATTCACATTCAATTAGTAATCCGAAATCCAAAACTTATCTATCGTTTCTTTTCTCCTTCTCCAGTTGCATATCCTCCAAGGGATATGAGGCTTTACCCTGAGTGGGCTAGCCGTAGCTCTTGCTTTAAACTTAGGGCTGCATTTTGGCTCTACCAGGCATCCCCGATAGCCACACAGCTAAGCATACCTTAGTGAAGATTTCTGTAACTTCTTTAGGGAAGTTTCTGTTGCTCTTCCCTTGCGTCCGACTTGCAGGTCCCCTTCCCCAGGCATCCTGTGAGGCCCTTCTCAGATTCTCTAACTGCAGGGTCCCGTTCTCACTCTTCAGGCTTTGAGACATGCCTTCCAGTTGCACGTTGTGTTCTTTGTGTTGTGTTGACCTCTTGAGCTCCAGCCCTAAGGGAGGATCCGAGCGGTAGCGCAGAAGGAACGGTTTAGAGTGGAAGTGCACTGCAAATGGCCGGAGGCAGCAGGAGCAGGGAAGTGATCATCGCCACTGTACTGTACTCAGCACTGGTGAGTCCTCTCCTTGAGTAGTGTGTTCAGTTCTGGGCTCCTGACTAGAAGTGGGACCCTGAAAGCCTGCAGTGTGTCCAGAGAAGCGCAATGAAGCTGTGAGGGGTGTAGAGCTCAAGTGTGATGGGGAGCGGCTGAGGGAAGTGGGATTCCTTAGTGTGGAGAAAAGGAGGCACAGGGAAGACCTTCTCCCTCTGTCCAGTTACGTGACGGACAAGAGGTTATGTGGAGGTGGGGGTGTTCTTCTTCTCGCATGGAACTAGTGCTAGGACTAGAGGGAATGGCCTCAGGTTGCATGAGGGGAGATTGAGGTTGGATGTGAAGAAGAACTTCTCCCAGTGGGTAGTCAGCCGCTGGAGGGGGCTGCCCAGGGAGGTGATAGAGTTCCTGTCCCTGCGGGTGTTCAAGGGACATTAGATGTTGCACTGAGGGATGTGGCTTAGTGGGAAGGAAATATTGGTGGTAGGTGGGTGTTTGGACTGGATGATCTCAGAGGTCTTTTCCTACCTTGCTGATGCTGTGACTGTAGGAAAGGCATCTGCTGGGTGTGTGCTTTGCTGGGTGAGCATCACCCTGCTGGAAAGCAGGCAGCTGTTGTCTTTGCAGACAGCCAGATCCACGGGGATTGGAAGCCTTTGGAACTGGAACCTTGTCTTTCCCGTCTCATGCCCAACAACTCATGCTGTTTGAAAGCAGCACCTTAGAGGCAACCTTGATTTCTCCAGCCTTCTCCGAGCTTTCCTAGAATCCTAGAATCGCTAAGGTTGGAAAAGACCCACAGGATCATCCCGTCCAACCGTTCGCCCTTCACCAATGGTTCCCCCTAAACCATGTCCCTCAACACAACATCCAAACGCTCGTTGAACACCACCAGGGTTGATGACTCCACCACCTCTCTGGAATGGCAGCCCATTCCAGTGCCAGGCCACCCTTTCAGACAAGTAGTATTTCCTAACGTCCAGCCTGAATCTTCCCTGGCGCAGCTTGAGGCCATTCCCTCTAGTCCTATCACTAGTCACCCGAGAGAAGAGGCTGGCCCCCAGCTCACTACAGCCTCCCTTCAGGTAGTTATGGAGAGCAATAAGGTCTCTCCTGAGCCTCCTCTTCTCCAGACTGAGCAATCCCAGCTTCTTCAGCCACTCCTCATAAGGCCTGTGCTCCAGAGCCCTCACCAGCTTTGTTGCCCTCCTCTGGACACGCTCCAGGGCCTGGATGTCTTTCTTACAGTGAGGGGCCCAAAACTGGACACAGTACTCGAGGTGCGGCCTCACCAGTGCTGAGTACAGGGGGACAATTACTTCCCTATTCCTGCTGGCCACACTATTTCTGATACAAGCCCGGATGCCATTGGCCTTTTTGGCCGCCTGGGCACAGTGCTGGCAGTGTTCAGTCTAGCGTCAATCAACGCCCCCAGGTCCATTTCCTCTCCACAGTCTTCCAGCCACTCTGCCCCAAGCCTGTAGCGGTGCCTGGGGTTCTTGTGGCCAAAGTGCACTCTTTGTGCCACGAGAGCTCTCCCGCTTCTCCCTGTGATGTGAGACTGTATGGAAGGCCCTGCAGATGTCTGGGTAGGTGATGGCAGTTGCTCTTCCTTTCCCCACTTTCCCCCAGTGCTGGACATAGTGGGGAACGGGAGTGGGGGACATCCCAGCAGTGGGTTCCTACCTCAGCCAAACTGAAGGGCTGTTCTGATGCGTGTATTTGAACTGGAGTGAATCTGATGCCGATGAGAGAAATGAGGGGCCTGTGGAAAAAAAGGAGCGTGCTGCATTTTGTGGTGCAAGATGTTCAGGGAACTGCTGCTAACAATGCCCGGAGGCTTCCTTTTTGATGAGGAGAGGCTTAGCAAGGACTTCTTCTATGAAAGGGGTTCATCATCTATTTCCTTTTCATTGACCTTTCATACTACTGCTTGAGAAATTAATGTTTCTTGCTGTAGAGAATACGCATGCACCCTGCACTTGTATCTGCACAAAGAATCTTCTAAGCATCTCTGTACGTGTTTCTTTTTGGCACTCAGATGGAGCTGTGTGGAAGACAGACTTGAATGTCACGCTGACAGCAGCAGTAGAGAGGCAAATTTCATAGGGTTGCATGCTTTTTATTTTTTTCCTTTTGTTTCAATGATAACCATGGAAGCATGGAAGCGTTACCCAGACAGAGTGAGCATTTGTCACCTGGGCTTTCTACCAATGCCATAGGCAGTGGAAGTCAGCATCGCAAGCGTCCGTGAGAGCCCTGCAAAAGACTGGTGAGAGTTACCCTGGCGGCCTCCTTTGGAAATCTCAGGTCTCTGTAAGCTCTCAAGCTGTGTCGTAAGTCCTCCCGTGGTGCTGACTCAGCTCTCCCTGTCTTTGGTGTAGGAGAGCTGGTCTTGAACTCCTTCCTGTTTCCTGCCTATCATCTGCTCCCTGCTTTGCCCATGGCCCAAGGAGCCTTTTATTCCTCGCCCCCAGATTTGCACGTGTGGATAAGAGCATCTGCTTATGTACATTTCTTTTCAGCCCGTGGTGTCAGGCTGAGCGACAGCTCCCAGCTGAGCTTGTGGTGAGCGAGACACGGAGTAGGTGGAGATGGAGTTCTCTGTGTCACTAAAGCATGAGCTTGATGGCTGCCGTGAGCCAAAGCAAGAGAGTTTGTGTGTTTGATTTCTGTGTTGGGCTGAGCGGGTAGAGCAGGGCAAGGGGGCTGATTTGGGCGTGCTGCTTTCCCAATACGGTGCTGTTGGCGTGGCAGTGCTTCTGGCGTTGCAAATTGTGTCAGATGTCAATGAATTCCTTGGAATCTGTTGAGTTGACTTGTGCAGGCTTCATTGTGGAGCTGAATCCTTCCTGGCCACTTCTGTGCATAGCCATGGCCTTTGCTTCTTTCTTGCCTTTTTTTCTTGGTTGCGTTTGGCACTGTGCAAGCCGTGAATTGCCAGGGAAGAGCTGGAAGTGCTCTGGAGTTGTGGGGGACAAAGTGCCAAGAAGCAGCGTGCAACTTCAAAGCTTTTGAGTGAGGGATGCCTCGGCTGGCCCCCGACAGCTCTCTCCTTTCTCCCGCCGTGTCCATTCCTGGCTCCCAGCTACGAGCTGACCCTGCAGAGCATCTCCAGCCCTGTCAGCATCAGCATCCAGCTGCGGCAGGAGGAGCTCCCCCTGACCAACTCCAGGCAGTAGTGCTCGGTCTGCAGGTTAGCTGCCATTTACCTGTAGGTGGCTCTTGCAGAAGAAGACTCAAACAGCAGAGTGTTTTCCTCATCTGCAGCACGCAAATGCTACAAAAGCAGAAACAACCCAGGAAGCTGTGGGTTTGGGAGTCTGCATGGACATCCACTGTCTGTGTTGATGGTGCTCTTCCATCCTTTATTTCCTTCTCCTTGCTCTTCCATAAGCTGCTCAGGATTGGAAAGCTGCATGTCCCGTAATTCCCCAGAACCCAACTTAGGTGACTGGTTGCCTGAACAGGTAAGGACCGTGTAAATATACAAATGTTTCTCATTGCACAGTGTGGCAGTGCTGCCAGACTTTGTTATGGCTCTTTAGGGCTCCTTGCAGGCTGTGTGACATTTTCCTCTCACCTTTCCCTTTCTTTCCCCAAGGTTTTGCCTTGCTTTGCCCTTTTATTCCTGCTACCTTCCTCTGTGTTGCTCAGGTGTTGCCGTTCCTTTGTGAATATCAAATCCTGAAGCACTGCCGCTCCGCAAGAGAGCCGTCCTGTCAGGTTGCATTGCTTCACATGTGAAGGCCCAGGGCCTTTTTCTGGGGCCCTCGAGCATAGAAGCGAATGGCAGCGGGAGGCCTGAGTGGCTGGGATGTAGCCTAAATTTTAATCTTGACTGCGATGGTGACCTAAAGGCCTGCAAGTGAAGAACGATCCTGGGATGGAACAAAGTATCCTGACAGTTTTGAGACAGCTTGTAGTTGTGGCTGTAGCCACAAGTGTTTTGTTTCGTAGAGGGAGCTCATGTGGGTTGTAGGTCTTGTCCTTGCGAAGACTTGTTCTGCAACAGGTGTTCCACTTGGGCTCCGTAGCACGTGCTGGCCATGCGGGTACAGCATGCAATGGAACAAACCCTGCAGGCCCTGGGGAGAGGCAAAGCAGGAGAGTGGCTGCCCCACGGTGGGGATGAAAGGCAGAGTGCCCTTTGAAGCAGGGGATGCCCTGCTGGCTCTGCCGATCGCATCCACTGCTGGCACGTTCCTTCTTCCTCCTTTCTGGCAGTTTGCTGTCGAGCAGATTGAGGTGGAAGTCAAAGACTCAAATCCAGTGTTGCGAAGCCACTGCGGATGCCAAATCCCTGCACGGGAGACCTGGCCGTGTGCAGGAGTTACTGCAGGATGAGGAGCTGCTATTGGTCTTCAAGCAGGTAGGAGTTTGTTATCCACGCGTAATACTGTATGTATTTGTTGTTGTTGTTGTTGTTTTAAAATCAGTGCCAGTGTGCAGTCTGATCCGATGTGTTTGAACAGTGTGGTGTAAGGATTGTCAGCTGAGAACAGCAGCAGAACATAGGGCTGTTGCAGGTGGAAGGCGTGGGGAAGGAAGCGGGGAAAGGAAAGGGAAAGCCTGGAAAAGGAATGGGGAAGGCACGGGGTGAAGGAAGGGGGCAAGACACAGGGGAATGAAGGGGATAGGACAGAATACCTGTAGAGCAGCCTAAAAAGCAGTACCAAGCTCTGGGAGGACCGTGGAGTGCCAGATTCTGTGCTGGGTGTTTATTTGTGTGTGTACGTTGTCACTGTTTGTGCCTGGCTGCACTGCTCCAGCCCAGAGCCCGCTGCCTGCAGCTGCATCTTTGCTTCCTTCCCTCCTGCCCGGAGCCCCACGGGTGCTCCCACAACTCCCTTCCCACCCCCAAAATGCCAGAGAAGACACCTGGCAGTGGGATGGAGGAATCCCAGCAGCCCGTTTTCCTTCTGCCTGCAGCTCTCTCCTCCTCTGCCACACAGGGCTCCAGACTGTCCAATGGGAAAGACGTGGGGGAAAGGGAGTGCTGGCAGGAGCGACTGCTGCGGCTGACTGGGGAGGGTCTGCATCCCACGTGCCCTCCTGTGCTCTCTCTCCAGCTGCAGGAGGGCCAGAGAAGGGCAGATGAAAGCTGCAGCTGAGCCTGATGGACCTGCACAGCTCTCGGGCTGTCTTCCAGAGGTAGCTGTGATTTACATTGGGTAGCTGTGAAATACATGAAAGCACGAAGAAGACAGAGGCTGAGTGAACACCAATATGGCGCTCTGCTTTCTGCCAACGTGCTTTAATTTTGTTGTCGTTAAATGTACTGGGCAGTTAAATTGTGGCATGTGAATATTTCAGAACAGTGCAACAGATGCTGGCAAGAAGTAATTTTTTTAAACTTCTTTATTATTATTATTATTATTTTCTTTTTGTAAAGCTCTTAGCACGGCTTTCCTGAGTTTGGAGGAGTTTCCCTCTGTTTTCTTCGTCTTCACCCCCACCGCTCCCCACTTCTCATTCCGTGTTCTTCCCCCGTCATGCCGACAGAGCACTGACCGCCAGCGATTGCGCCGCGGGCCGCATCGATCCCGTCCAAGTTCTTTCCGCGGTCTCTGCCGCCACCTCGTGGCCAATGCGCGGAACTGCCGCTGTCCGCTGCTCAGTCCTGCAGGCGGCACAACGCGTGCGCGTAGGAATGCGGAAGTGGCTTCGTAACCGCTCTGTGCAGCTCATCCGCCGCTCTCTATTGTGATTAGTCCTCCAGGTCACAGCGAGCATGCGCCCGACGACTCCAAACCATTCCGCCGATCGGCCACGCGGGGGCGCCAGAGACCGCGGAACCGACGACTCCGAGCGGATCGACGGCCTCGTCCCGTGAGGCGGCCCGAACCGCCGCGGAGCGGCCGCTGCCCTCGGGGGAGCCGTGCGGGGAAGCGGGGCGGCGCTGAGCTTCGGGAGCGAGGAGGAGGAGCGGGAAGGTGAGCAGGTGGGGCTGTCAGTCCTTTTGTCGTGGCTCTTCAGCCTGTTCAGACAAGGCGGTGGGCAGCTGAAATGTCCTGGGTGGAGATGGGAACTTGCAAGGGAGCGTGTGAGAAGGACAGGTGGGGTCAGGCATCTGCAGCTACCGAGATAGCCATCCCCATCACCTCTCAGTGCTCACGCAGCCAGAAGCAGCTGTACTGATAAGTTCAGACATCGTGCAGCTGAAACACAAACATCTGCCGTTCACTTGTGTGAACCTCTGTGTATGTATACTCTTTTGTACAGACTGCTGCTGGCCTGCTTGTGTTCAAAGAATTTCCACTGAAGTGGACTAAATATTTCTGTGGAATTGTATGTTGTTGTTTTTTTTTTGGCCTTAATCACCTGAAAGAAATGAATGAAGTGATGTGGGGAGTTCAAGTACAATCAAATGTGAAAGACTATCGAGAGTGGGAGACCTATTTGGAAAGTAACAAGAAGGGGAGGGAGAACACGTCTGGTAGTAATAGCTTGGTGATGTTAAGTTGGTATAAATTAAGTGGGACGCACTGATGTGTGCTGTATTCCTACCCACATCAACTTGGGTAGAATCTATGCAGTGTAACGTCGCTACACTTGCCATATTGTGTTCTTTAGGAGCGTGCTGTGTAGAGGAATATGGGTAAATGTCAGTGGGGGTACTTTCAGAACTACCACTACGTCAGTGACGTTTGATGTTTTCCAAAGCATGAATCTTGTCCACACACAGTGCTTCTGTAAACGTTGGTATGGGTAAGTCTTGCAGTTCTTCTTTGCTCCAATGCAGGTGCTGCTATTAGCAAGGATTTTGTGCTTTGTTTTAAGCGGAAGATGTTCAGGAATTTGTTAACTGTTGACCTGTTGTGGTTTTAATTGTCTGAGTGTGTTCTTTTTTAGGATGGCATCGTTGCAGGATGTGCCCCGTGCCCTCCAGAGGGAGTATGAGAAACACGTGGAGAACATTGACAGTTCAAAGATAACTGCCCAGGAATGAGAGAAGTCTTCAGATGCTGCTATCAACTACAGATTCTACAGGGGCATGAGAACATACGTAGAGAACTTAGTAAACAGTTTCAATGAAAAAGTACGCGCGTTTTCCTTCCCTTCGCTGCCACCCATTTCTTTAAGATGATGAACCTGCATTCTCTCAAGGCAAAAATGAGATTTCTTATTTGGAATTGATGATGAGAGACGACCAGTTATAAGTCAATTCTATCAGAAACTTGAGTGTCACAGGAAACAAAGGAGGAACAGACCACCCCTCACAGTAAACTAAAATGATTAAGGTAGTATATGTACGCTGGCTTGAGCTGTGGGCTCAGCTGGGTTGTGATGGAGAAAAACAGAATGTTATTGGAAGAAGTTTTCTTCAGGTGTAGTAACCAGGGTGTCCCAAAGCTGTATGAGAGGTGGGACTTGCGTTCAGTTTTGGGTTCTCAAAATGTATTTGCTTTGCAAAGTGTGACTAGTAATAAGGATCTTACATTAGGTTTGAGTTGGTATTTAGCTGGGTTGTGTGAGGATTTGTCAATGTTATCTGCTGTGTTGCTTTCCTTAACTGCAAACCTTAACTATTAAAAATAGAAAATAAAAATAAAAGATGGAAGGTTGGAAGATGCTGCACAGAGTTTGGTCTCGATGAGGGTACCCTCCAGAGAATGCACTGTCAAATCCAACTACTGTCAGTTGTGCTGCAGCCTGAGGTGTTTTTTTATGTAACTGTACATAACTGTACAAGGTTTCGTTGAGATGTTTCCTGTGATGGCGAGGTGTTCAAAGGCAGATTGAAGCAAACTGATTGTACCAATAGTGTCCCGCTGAACACTTTTTGGTAGGGTCTTAGGTAGTCCTGTAATAGGCAATTGGCATTCAGTTAGTGGCTTTCAGTCTTAAACAGCCTGGAGAAACCTGCAGTGAGCAGGCTCTTGCTTTTCAGACTTTAATGCTCTTGTTCTCATCTCACCCTCATGCTTGAAAGCCTGTGAAAACTGTTCTTTCATTTGCTTTATTCAAACCTGATTGCTGTTTACCATATTCCAGCTGAAATACATAACTGAGCTCGAATCTGCTGTACGTGCACTTCTCCAGCAGCGAGCCGTGTCAGTACTGAAGCGAAGGCAAGATGAGCTGGAAACGGAATCTACTTCTATGCAGCATCTGACAAGTTAGTATGGAGTTACCAGTTACTTTCTTACTGAAATCTCATTCTTTAAGTAGAAACACACAGTTAATTCTTGGATTATATTTTATTTTCATGTGTAATGTTTTCTCCCTCCCTGCTGTCAGTGGGCATACTGTACTAGATGTCCTAGTTGAAATCCTTACCGAAGTAGGACGCGTAGTATCACTTCTCC